>NW_023270709.1:623341-756625 GCF_011800145.1 Mirounga leonina | reverse complement strand
GGGGGGCTCCGGGGCCTCCGTGTTGGGTTCTGTGGGGCTGGGCGTCTCCTCCACAAGGTCCTGGGGGGCTGAGAGAAGACATGGGAGATACAGGCTTGCGGTGTGTCTTGCTTTGTTGGTTAATTACGACAATAAAGTACATTCAGCAAATAAAGTTCTCAGGCTGCAGTCTTTGGGGTTCGGGGAGTCTTTGTATTAGCCGTTCAGTAACTCGTGGGAGAGAGCTGAGACAGGCCCCTGGCCCCTGTCAGGTACTGCTGGCAGGACCGTATTGGTGTCTTCTGTCGGGGGCGGGGTCTCCCCTCATGTCTGAGAAAGGAGCTGAGGTGGGAAGAGAGGAAGTTCTGAGGAATTTTCTACCGTGTCCACAGACAGGGCTGACCTCTAGAAATCGACGGGGCAGTAAGGCCTCTTCCAGTTTGCCTTCCTCCCTTTCAGCTCCAGCACCTCCCCAGGGTTTCTCAGTGGCCCCCACCCCACTTAGCAGGGCACCAGACAGAATGTGCCCTGGCTAAGGCCTCCCTGGGCAGCCCGGCCCCTCCTTCCTCTTCAGACAAGGGTGGAGAAAGATGTGAAGGTGGAGAAAGATGTGGGGGTGGAGGGGCTGGGAAAGGCTTCGCTCTTCCCTGGCTGCATCTAGAATCACAGCCCCGGGGACACCTATCCACCGTCTGGCAACTCGGTCTTTGCTGAGGCTCCGTGGAGAAGGGAGACTGGCTTCTGTGACCCACTCCCTGGGGGTACTACTGGAGTACTACTCAGGGGACAGGAGACTGAGACGGAGCATGCAAGGGTGGGCAAGGTAGGGAGATGAGGACATGAAAAGGATACCAGGAAGGGAGAGTGTCAGGGAGAAATAGCAGCTTGCTCCTGAACAGTGGTTCTGATGCGCCAGGCATTGTTCTAAGCATGTATGTTTGTACACTGACTGATTTAATGCTAATGACTCTGAAGCAGGTACCATTATCCTCATTTGACAGATGAGGAAGCTGAGGTTCAGAGGTTCAGTAATTTACACAAAGTCCCACAGGTAGTAAATTGCAGAGCTAGGCTTAAAATCCAGGCAGCTGGATCCACAGCCTGTGCTCCCAACCACGAGGCTACACAACCACAGAAATGGTGCTGACCAGAGGGAGCCTGGACAGGTGGAGGAATGAGGGGCGGTGGGAGGAATGAAATGGGGCCCTTTGCCCTGCTCCCAGTTGGTGGGAGTCAGGGATTTGGGGGTCCGGGATGAGGCCTTTTCATGCCAGAAAGAAGCTGAGGGAAAGGAGGGACTCTTGTGCCTTGGATCTGTGGACTCTGAGCCGAGCAGCAATGGTGGGAGGGTGCGGGCAGCTGGTGGCGGAAGCCGGAAATGACTGCAGCCTCAGCCAGGCTGTGGTAGGGGAAGGAACACAGTGGCTGAGGATATCTGTGGGGAGGACAGCCCTGGGTGGAGGTGTTCCAGATGTTTGGAATGGGGAAAATGGACCTGTTCTTGGAGATGGAGAAGCAGGGCTGAGAAAAAGGCCAGGGGCTGGTGGCTGGATGAGAGGTCCTGGGATGTGGGGAAGTAGAGGGTAGAGGCTTGGCAGGACTGGAGCCCGGAAGGAAAAGGTGGAGGGAGGTCTGAAGGAGCCCCTGGGCCAGGTCCTACTCAGAGGGAGGTCTGGGAGGCCTTGACTCACCGGTGGTGGCCACCACGGACACAGGTCCCACACGCTGCCTGCCATGAAGCCCATAGAGGTTCATCTTATACTTCCGGTGGGACTCCAGGCCCGGGATGGTGACCTCGTTCTCATCCCCCCTGATGGGCACCGCCTGGGGCTGGCCCTGCGCATCCTTGTACTGGACCACGAAGGAGTCGAAGGAGCCCTGGGTCACGGTCCAGGACAGGCGCAGGGAGTCTGGGTTTGCCTGAGTCACCCACAGCTTCCCCAGCAGGGGCTGCACTGTGGCCTCTGGGTGGAGGGACTCCGCTGTCTGCTCTGAGGCTGTAAATAAGAGGATCCAGTGAGGGCTGTACTGGCAGCCTCAGATTGGGGTTCGGGGTTTGGATGGGCCGTCATACCCGGGGGTCACTATTCAGTTAGCATCAATTAGGAGAGCTGACCTCCTGGGAAGTCTGGCCCAGCCAGGGTATGACACATCTTCTGGGCCTTGGGGAGCAGCTGAATGGGATGGAAGGGCCCTAGCAGGATGGGGGAGGCTGGCTCTCCCTCAGCCTGGGAGCGGGGCCAGGACTCGGAGTCAGCCATCACACTGGGAGGCCCCCCCGGTTCCCAGCTGAGGGCAAGTGTGGGGAAGGCTGGGAAGGGTCACATGGGGGCTTAGGTGGTTGCCACTCACCAGTGGTGCCATCGGCTGTGAGGGGGCCATGCCGCTTCTTGTTGGCAATCCCGAACAGAGTGAATCTGTACTCGTGGTTAGGCTCCAGCGAGGAGACAATGATCGAGCGCTCGGGCCCTTCCACGGGCATCGCTTGGGGCTGTCCGTCCCCGTTCCTATATTGGACTACAAAGGAGTCAAACTGGCCCTCAGGGACAGTCCAGGAGAGGTGCAGTGAGTCTGGGGTGGGATCTGTCACCCACAGCTTTCCGAGGCGGGGTGGAGTCGCTGGGCTGGGATCACTCTGAGGCACTGGGAGGAGAGGTAGAGAGAAAGGAGGAACACAGGTCAAAGGAAGAGGGGGGCTCCATCTCCCACGTAGGGATGTTGTGTGAGGTTGTGCAGGCTGTTCACTGCACAAAGGCGCATGGCTGAGGGAGCACTGAGGGACTGAAATGCAGCCACCCTCTGCTTGCCAAACTGTGTGCCCTGGCACAGAGCTATGCTCACCTAAGGAAGGGTGCCTTCTAAAGGGCGCAGAAGCACCGTATGGACTAGTGTGGCCCTGACTCTGCAGCCTAGTGAGGTGCTTCGGAGAGAAGGGAGCCCAGCCATCTCTTTCTGTGTCTCCACAGCCAGGGAAGTCTCCCAGGGCAATCTCTACTGCTTCCAGACCTAACTACGAGCCCGCTTCTCCTCCAAGAGAGGGAAGCACCATCTTTGGAGCTTTTGAATGCGGGAGAGCCTCCCACACCTGTGCTCGGGGGCCCCACCTCCTTCTCTCCCACCCTGTACCACCAACACTTCACTCCCCACCACTGTGCCCCCTGGCATTTGCAGGAGCTCCTCCCCTTGGCCACTAGCTCCCTCCATCCTCTACCCACCCTCCTTGCTCTCTAGTCCCAGCCCAGATTCCAGAAAGAGCCGTCTACACTGGTTGTAGCCATGTCCTCACGTCCATCACCCTCTCAATTGAGCTCCACCCTCCACTGGCAGCTCTCAACCGGGCCAGCAGTGACCTCGCCACTGTTAAGTCCTGTGGACTCACTCGTACGGAATCTGACATGTCTGACCGCGCCCTTCATTTTGGCATCCAGGACACCACTCTCCCTCGCTGTCCCCTCTCCGTGAGTCACCCCCTCAGGCTACCCTGCATGCTCCTCTTCCTCTGCCCATGCCCTGAGTGTTGGCCAGCGTCTCTGCTCCCCGCCCCCCCTCACCCTGGCTCCTGTCTCGCAGGTCCCCTCTTCAGGCCTTCTCTCTGCTCTCCAGACCGGGGAGGGCAGCAGTGATCACCCCGTGGCCCCGCCATTTTCTGCTTAAGTGCCCTCCCCATCTCCGTGCCCGGACTCTCCTCATCTATAAACGGGCGCGCCTCACAGGGCTGCTGTAGCCAGTAAGTGTGCTGATACACTGAGAAAATCTTGTTAACAAATGCTCCACAGAGGTTTATCTAAGTGTCCCAAGCTGTGCTTGGTCCTCACCTCCACTGTTCCTTGCCTCAGAGCACGGGACTGTCTGCTCTAGAAACAGGGGAGTGCCTGGGCCTCCTCATTGTCCTCCACCTGCCACATCCAGCCTCACTGCCTCCATCCCAGGCAGGCCAGCATCATTGCTTGCTGGCTCTTAACTCACTTCTCCAGCTACACTCTGCAGCAGCCCCAGGGTTATGTGAGATAAGTATCAAATCATGTCATTCCCACTTACAACCCTCACATGAGCTCCAAGCTCCTTAGTCAGACACACACAAGCCCAGTCCCCTCAGCTCCCCAGGTGCCCTGCTCTCCACCCAGAGGAAACAGACAGATTCTCCTCCAGAGCCACACTCGCTCCTGCCTCACTCTCCATGGCTCCCTCTGTCTGCACTGCCCTTCCCAACCTCTCTGCCTGACCCACCACTATTTTCCCTTCAGGATTCATCTCAGGCCCCAATGCCTCCAGGAAGCCTTCCTGGAGTTCCCAAAGCACTGGGAGGACCTCCTTCAAGACCATGCAGGGGGCAGGGGTAGGGGTCGGTGTGACTGTTCTCACTCACGGATCTTGGCTTCAGCCACCAGGGGGCCATGCCTCTTCTTGCCCAGGAGCCCATATAGCAGGAATTTGTACTTGCGGCCAAGGTCCAGGTTGGTGATGAGGGCTGAGCGCTGGGATCCTTCCACAGGTACCACCTGGGGCCCATCCCTGTCCTTGTACTGGATCACGAAGGAGTCGAATTCACCCTCGGGGACCGTCCAGTGCAGGAGCAGGGAGTTGGACGTCATGTCAGTGACTATCAGCTGGCCCAGGCGTGGCGGGGCCAAGGGCTTCCCAAGCTTCGCCCCATCCTTGTCTGGAATGTGGGAGCAAAAGTAAAGCAGGTGGACTCAACCATTGCCTCGTCTCTGGTCTCCTTCCCTCTCCTCAGCCCACTGGGTCCCTCCTTCCTGGACAGCTCCGTTGCTCAAAGCCTCCCCTTCCTCCCCTCCCAGGCCTCTGTGAGCAGCCCTCTTTGTTCTGCAGTGAGAGCTTTAGCCCTTCCCTTTTGCTGGCTTCCCCACGCCTCGCAAACAGCCCAGTCCCTCTCCACATCAAGAGCTTTGGGGGAGTTTCAGGTCCCCTCCGGCTCTTCCTGAGTCAGAACCTCCTCACTGCTGCTCTGGAGCAGCTGAAGACTCCTCCGCCCACTTGGACTTTTCTCTTCCTCGCTACCTGCTCTCCTAGCGCTGAGCCTGACCTGGAGTGGCCGGCAGAGCAGCTACCCGAGTCCCATAAAGAGGGACTGGGAGGGAAAGTGAGTGCTTCACGGGTTCCACCAACCTCACCCATCTCTGAAGCTCCTATGCTAAGGAACCTCCATCCCCAGCAGAAACGGGGTGGTAGGACCATGCAGCACTGTCCACTGCGGCCAGCCTCCCAGGGTGGGGGGCCACCGTCCTAGCCTGCCCAGTGAGGGGATGGTGGGGCTACGGGGAAGAGAAGGGGAAGAGGGGGCTAAGGGCCAGTACCCTCAGGGCTAGAGGCCTTGCCACGCCTACCCGCAGAGATCTATGAGTGACCAGGAATTGGGGAGGACACAGGGCAAAGAAGGCTGCTGGTGGAAAGCCAGAAGCCTACAGCCTCTCTTTCTGACTCCCTGCCCCACCCTCTGACTTTTCTCCTCCCATCCTCTTTTCCCCTTCATTGTTCTAAGACTCCCTCCATTCCTCTTTCCTCCGAACCTTCTACTCCAACCTTCTCTCTCCTTGTTTGCTCTTACCACTGCAATCCAAACACTGGCCCAGCCCTTCCATCCCCACCCCACCTCTGAAGCCCGGATGGCCCAGCCCCCCCCCCATCCTCAGGACACTGAGCTGAGCAGTGCAGGATATACCCATAATGCCTTGGTAGATGAGAGGGGCAGAGGGCACGCCCTCCGGGGGGACCCCGCGGAGTGACAGCTCATAGGGGGCTCCAGGAGGGGGTGAGGGCACCAGAGCCTGGCGGACGTCCCCTGGCAGGAGTTCCTCGTGCGCTCCCGGCCCCTCGGGCACCCGAAGGCGCAGCTGGAAGTGGGCAAACGTGTCGGGCTGAGCTGTCCAAGCGACGCGGAGCTTCCCTGTCTTGTCTCTGCCCAACACCCTCAACTCTCCCAGCTCCTGGGGGCGCTGCTGCAGTTCGGGGGCCCGGGCCCCTTGAGTTGTGGAAGGGCCTGAGGGAGGAGGCTCATCAGTGGCCCCAAAGAGGCCCGAGGGAGAGGACCCTGGGAAAGGGCAGGGTGAGAAAAACAGGAGAGTCGAGAATGAGAGCAAGAAAGGAAATCCCAGCCCCCAGGTTCTGCCTTCTAGCCTCGAAGAGCCTACAGACCCTCCCTCCCTGCTCCTGAGTCTGCTCCCTGGGCCACCACATCCTCCCAACGGTCTGCCCAGTCCTCCCAGCACCCCTGCCCACCACATTTCTGGACAGACAGGCCTGCGGGCAATAACTAAAAGAAATGCGGCCATCCCTCCCCTCACAAGGCTCCTATGACCTCCAACCCCCCACAGACTGCCACCGCCCTCCCTAAGCACATCCCTCCCCCCTCCCTCCCCCTCCATCCCCCACCCCGTGGTGATCGTGGCTTCCATTAGTGCCACGCTGAGAAGCCTGGAAGAAAGGGGGAGAGGTGCTGTTAGGGAAGGCAGATGCGAGGGAAGAGTGGGTAGTGAAGAGAGAGGGAAGAGAGAGGGGGTGTGTGTGGGTACATCCAGCTCAGGTGGCATCTGGGTCCTAGGGGGGAAAGAACAGGTTCACAGCCCTCCCCAGGGCAGCCAGAGAGCCCCCCTCCCCCGAGCCCAGCATCACTCCTGTGGAAGAGACAAGCATGAAGTGGTTTCATCTCTCACAGACACAAGCTGCCTGATGGCTTCAAGGCCACCCCCACACAGTTCTGATGTGTCCCTTTGAGGTCAAGGCCAAATTGTGGAAAAGAGTAACCACTGACCACAGCCTTCAGCCACCCTCACCGCAGTGAGTCAGAGTGCGGAAGTGGCGGTGTCACTCGGCTGCCCCACTCACACTGCTCCAGTGAGTTTTTGTAGACCCGCCTCCTCCCCCCAAATGCCCCTTCCGTTGCCCAGGATGGCAATCCTGGCAAAGTGTCCGGGGAACCCTAAACACCGGCTCTCCTCAGCCCTGAGTATCCCTGAGGCCCCTGGGGTGGAGATGGCTTCTAGGGACACCGGAGGCCATGCTTTGCGGTGGGGTCCCCTGGAGGCTGGACCGGGTAGTGCTTGAAGGCCGAGGGGTGTGGCGGGGGTGGGGTGGCGGGCTGAGCAGTGAGGCGGTGGGCGGAACTCTCGGATGCGGACTCCAGCGGCAGGCGAGGCTGGGCAGGGGATGGGTGGTCCCGCGGCCCCAGCCCATGCTACCTGTGGTGGTGATGAAGGCGTAGGACTTGGAGGTCTGCCCTGCCCGCACCCCGTGGACCTCCACGTGGTAGGTGGTGCCGGGCCTGAGGTCAGGTAGGCTGACGGTGCGCGTGGTGCCGGGCACGGTCAGCTCCTCGCCGGGGCCCTCTGCCGGCGGCTGGGGCCGCCAGCGCAGCACCACGCGCTCGAAGTGGCCGCGGAGCCCGTCAAGGGACACGAGTAGTGCGCCGTCGGCGGAACTGCCCAGCACCTCGGGCTTGGGGTGGCGGGGCGCGGCCACCCGGTCGACGCCTTCGGGCGAGAGGCCGTGGATGCCCTGGTTGGAGTCCCGCTTCCAGGTGCCGGGGTCGGGGCTGGCGGTGGGGTGGGGGCTACGGGGCGACGGGGCGGGGGAGCCGACGGGGGCGGCAGCCGCCCGGCGCCGCTGCAAGTATTCGTGGATGTTGCGCGCCACCGACGCGTAGGTCTGGTTGGCCCGCAGGGGGTAGCCATGAGCCCTCAGGTGGCGCTCCAGGTCTTGCACGGTGCCGCGGAAGCGGCCCAGCTCGCCCGTCAGGTTGCCCCACGCCCGCCGAGGGGGCTGCGGCAGGCTAGGCCCAGGCTGAGACTCCTCCTCCCCCTCCTCCGCGGGCCGCGAGGGCCGAGCCGGGCGCGCGGGGCGCGGGGGCCGCGGGGCCGGAGTCGGCCGGGGACGGGGCTGGGGGGGTGGGGCTGGGGGGCGCACCTCCGGGTAACTGTAGTGGCCTGGTGCTGCCGGGGGCAAAAAAGGGGGGAAGGGGAGAGCAGGTCAGTGGCAGCCTCCCGCCCCTCCGCCGCGCCCCTGCGCTCCTCCCCACGGCAGCCCCTCCCTCCGTCCCTCCCGCGGGAGCCAGAGGCCTCTTGCCCGTGCCCCAGCCCCACCTGGAAAGAGAACCAGAGAAAGGAGTCAGTGTCCCAGGAGCCCCTCCCCGCTCGCCCTCCAAGCCCGCCACTGTTGGAACCCTAGAAAGGAGAGAGAAGCCAGCAGGTGGGGCCCTGTGTCTGAAGGAGAGAAAGGGGAGTGGGAGGAGAGAATGTGAGCTACTGCGAGGTGGGCGTTCCTCTGTCACAGGAAAAGAAAATAAATATCCATCTGTTAAGAGACCTTGAGGATTAGTGGAAAATCACTGCTCTGAGACTTGACTCCCCCAAACCCCAATCTACACACAGGACTGCGGATGTCTGATCTGCCTAATTCCACTCCCTACCAGGGCTGACCACTGGCTGTGAGCACAGGGCTGTCCCCGTGCCTGTTCCAAGCACCGCCCCATCTGGGTGAGTCAGACAGCCTCTCCTATTTACCCCCTCTCTCCAGGGGGCAGCTCCTCCCGTGGTCCAACCTGCAGGCTTCCCCCAGGACTCCAGCCCCCCAGGGCCCTGTCTTCCCAGGGCCGCCATTGCACAGCAAGGCCCCAGCAGGTGCTTTACCACACACCCTGCCAAGGTGCATTCAGAGGAGCCTGGGAACCCTAGACATGGGCTCCCAAGGAAGGGGCTGCTACACAAAGAAACCGGGCCCTTCACTAAGCCCTGGCCAGCCATACCTGTGTTGGCCCTGACAGAAGCCGGGTAGCTTACTGCCCGGCCCCGCTCTGCCGTGACGGTCACTACATATTCCACGCCTGGCATCAGGTCGGTCAGCACCGTCCTGTCCACCTCAGAGGGCACCTCCAGCCGCACCCTCTGGTTGCCGGCGCTGACATAGGACACCACGAACTGGTCCACCTCAGCCTGGGGTCGCAGCCAGCTGAGCTCCAGTGTGGTTGGTGTCACAGCCGCCACTCGGAGGTCTTGTGGTCCATCGATCACTAGCCAGGTTAGAGAGAAGAGGGATCAGGTGGGAGTCTGGGCCTTCAGTCACCAGCTTTCCCTCTAAGAGCTTTGTCCCCACCCCACCCCTCACTTCTGCCTTCCCAGCCACCCCCCTCAAATCCAGCTCTCCAACCAGGACCCTGCCCACAGCCCCAGCTCTCACTGGTGGTGATGGTCTTGGAGGCAGAAGGGCCCCAGCTAGTCCCTCGAAGGGCGCGGACCGTGACCTGGTACTCCTGCCCAGGCGCCAGTCCTCTCTGGTCATAGGCTGAGGCAGAGCTGGGTACCCGTGCTGTGAATGGGGGGGCTCACCCCCTCTGTCTGCAAGAAAGAGAGCACCAAGTGGATCAGGGCTGGTGCTCTCACCCCTGCTGCTCAGTCTCCCTTATCTCTTCTTTCTCCAGTTCCAGGCACTGTCCACATGGAACTGTGTAGAGCTTGGAGTACGGCTGGAGGGTATGGCTGGTAATCTAAGAGGTTTAGTCTGTACCAGACGCCGGTCAAGGCAACTTACGTAAATGAATTCACTTAATCCTCAAAAGAACCTTAGGAGGGAGGTCGTGTTATTCCCATTGGACAGATGAAGAAACCGAGGCACAAGGTCACCAACACGAAGAATGGGGCAGGGATTCCAACCCCCCAGGCAGTGTGACCTCACAGCCCCCTCTCACAGGAACTACCTTTTTAGCTGGTTCATCAGCTATCTGCCAGAATCTACCCAGCACACGGCAGGATCCTCCCTCTGGCTTTCCCCAGGCAACCCTGCCTACCCCGCCTCCCAAGCTCACTCCTGTCATAAGAGATGAAGTAACTGAGGGACGCACCTTCCCAGTCTCACTTCCTCCTTACAGCATCTGCCCCAGCCTAAGCCTCCCCACAGACACCTGCCCCTGGCTGGGTAATGTGGCTGTGACCCTTGTCTTGACGTTTCCCTTTAGGCACTCTTCTTGTCTCCCGAGCACGGCTGTAGGCCCCTCAAAAACAAAGCCTATCTGCTCTAAGCTTCACAAAGATGTTTCCCAGTTTCGTACCTGGCATCATGCTGGGCATGCTGAAAGATATGTCTCCTGTACTCAGCTCATGTTCTAGTAGCTAAATGTATGGCCACATCTTAAGGTGGATTGGATCCCTACCCAAATCTCTGTGCCATACGTGCCTGCGAGCAAACAACCTCCCTCCAAGTACACATTGAAGGTATTATGATTATCCGTGGTGACCCCACAGGAAATATGCCAGCCTCGGCAGGGTCTCCTTGGAGGGCCGGCCACTGGGGAAACAGGAGGAATGGACATCTGTGAGCAGTCTAACTGCCCTGAATTTCACTGGCCTGTCTAGCTAGGACAGATAATAAGGACGCTCTGTTCTGCTTAGCTATGTTGGCCGTGATGGGGACACCTCCATTCAGCCAAGTAGGATTGGAAATTTCAAAAGGTACTCTCCTAAACCAAGAAAATTGTGGGGAAATCAACACAGTAAATACCAAAGTATAAAACCAGATGAGAGGCCACGTGGAGATTTCTGGGTTGAGGATGAAATAAAGCTTTGTCAGAGTTTTGTTGGCCAAAAAGTGTTCCTGGGCACACAGGCCCTCTCTTCCTCTCCTACTCACCCTGCCCGAGGATACTCCAGCCTAGGAGCCCTTGGGTGGGCCTCAGCTGAAGGCCTGTGAAGTCTTCATTCTTGCCAGAACTTTCTCTTTCCCCAATCCCCCCAACCCAACCTGACACACATACACACCTCCCCAACTCCCCCCACCCCCCACACACACCCCTTGGGTGCTCCCTGATGACGTCTGGTCCTTCTAGTGAAACAAGCCCATCTTGAGTTCCCCTTCTCCCTTCAGACCACCTACGTGAGCCTTTTAGACACCTCTTACTCCCTCCTAAGACCCATTTGGGAACAGTCCCCTCAAAGTCCCACATCTCTCATCTGTCTGGTCTGAGACAGGCTCTCTAGGCCGATGCTGGCACCCCTTGCTGATTGCTCGGCTGCTTCACTGATTGTCCTTGGTGAGTTTCTAACCCTGGGCTCCATACCAACCTCATGGTTCCGGCCGGGGTGGGGGGGGCGCCATCTTGGTTGGGCCCTGGAGCTTACCTCCCCAACCTCCCCCTTTCAGACCAGACCCAAATACAAACTTTTCTAAGGCCACGAGGTCTTGTGTCCCAGTGAAAACATGGCATAGCTCAGGTTCTAGGCTGCAGAATACATCCGGACAAAGAGTGCCTGACCCTCCTCCTCTTCAAGGGCTCACCTCCCTCAGTTACTTCTTGCTTCCTCTCATATCCAGAGAGGAACCAGCCTTTTGCAAAATAACAACATTCCTTGAGTCAGTGGTCATCAGGCTTGGGGTACAACAGAATCCCCTGGAGGGCTTGTTATAGCTCAGGTTACTGGACTCCAGCTGCACAGTTCCGAATTCAGTAGATCTGGGGCTGGAGTCTGACAGTCTGCCTGTGTAACAAGCTTCCAGGTGATGCTCATGCTGCAGGTCCAGGGAATACGGTTTGAGAACCACTGAGTCAGAGTAGCAATGCCACGTATACAGGGAGAAGGAGGAATGTTCCTCTTCCATGTTCTGAGGATCATTCCAGTGACTAGGTGTGTCCCTTTGCCAGGAACAGCAGAGGGCTGGGCTTTGAGACAGAAGTGCTTCTGGAAAAGGGAAGGGGGTAAGGGGGAGATAGGCTTCTAAGAAGATGGCAGTGCCAGAGGCCAGCCAGCTACCGGTATACTCTGTGCCAAGCAGGGATGGACAGAGAGCGCTGGCCAGGGCAGGGGCACAGCCACGGAAAGCTTAGAAAGCAGTTGGAGGGCCAGTAGCACAGGCTAATGTGCAGTCCAAGAGAGGTGTCCGGGGACCAATTTTACAGGAGCCTTTTCCACACCCGGGTTCAAAGAGAACCCAGAATGTGACAGAGGCTCATACCCAGAGATGAGCTGAGCCGGGTACAGGCCAGCTCGACCCCACCTGGCCCCTGGTGAGGGAGAAAGCCTAGAGCTTCAGCTGGGAAGACCCACATCTTGAAAACACCCAAAGATGGGCTCATATTTACTAAGAGCAGAGGACCACGCTGCCTTGCAAGCTCTTTCTATCTCAAGTGTTTATTTTAATTCTTCTTTCCCTGAAGTTCTTAGGGAAGTTCCTTTTAAAAGTCCCATCCTCTCAAGATCAGAACTATGTCAATAACATACACACAGAAGAAGAGAGTGGGAGAAACACTTAAAAATGTTAACAGTGCTTGTTTTAGTGCGAAGCAGCCAAGAATTATTTGTTTTTTTCTCTAGTTGCCAAATTCCTGTCTTGTGATTAAATTATTTTTATAACAAAAAACAATTTTTTTTTTCTTTTAAACAGAAGGAAAAAACCCAAGCTATATGGGTTGTGCTGCAAAGTAGGAATTTCTGCCTCTGCTTCCCCCAGCCAGTGAGGAGAGACAGAGCCTGGTAGGGGTCTGGTCTTCGGGCTCTAATAAGAAGACTTAGAATGACCAGGCCAATTAGGGTGGGGATGGCAGCCAGCACCTCTGAGCTGTCCCTTCTGTTCTAGAGCCCTCCTAGGGTTTAGGCCCTGGGACTTATTTATTTTTCCAGAGTTTTGGAGATTAGGGTAAATGGCCTATTCGCCCAGGGTGTTTGCACGAAGATGCAGGAAGACATGAGTTAGACAGTAGAAATGTCAAATGGTTTGGAGCTGGGAGGCCAAACATCATAAAAGCCCAATCTGCATAAAAGGGGGTCTCTAGTGAGAGGCCACAAGGTTTTGTCCTTTGGGTGCCCCAAATATTTTAAGGGCGAGTTGGAAGGAAACAGAAAGAATGCTTTGCAGCGCACTGATGACACGGAGGCGGGAGAACCAGTTCACAGACTCAAATTATTGCAGCAGCCTAGACAGCTTGGCCCAAACCAAAAAAGATAACACTGAACAGAGCCACATGCAAAGGCCTATATTTAGGCTAAAAAAGTGTATATAGTTGAATGTCATCTTTTTTCCTTCTTTTTTTCTTCTTTCTCTTTTCCTTGTTTACATTTTCTAAAGTTTCTATACTGAGCCAACATGACTTTTATAATAAAAGTTACTTTAAAAACAAACATGATCAAAACAGTTGACAGGAGCACCTGGATCGTTAAGCGTCTGCCTTCGGCTCAGGTCATGATCCCAGGGTCCTGGGATCGAGCCCCACATTGGGCTCCCTGCTTGGCGGGCAGCCTGCTTCTCCCTCTCCCACTCCCCCTGCTTGTGTTCCCTCTCTCGCTATGTCTCTCTGTCAAATAAATAAATAAAATCTTTAAAAAAAAAAAACAACAGTTGACAGTTTTTGTGACCACAAGTTAATATACATCAGTTCTGAGAAAATTGCCGGGCTATCCAGAGTTAGCCAGGAGAACTACAGGACTCCTCCCTGCCTTCACATTTTGGGGGCAAATGCAAAAAGCATGAGGCACTAGAGGAGGGATCCCAGGAAGTGAAGAATTCAGAGAACAAAGCCTTAGGGAAAAGGGGTGAAGAAACCAGGGGGTTTGGCCTGGAGAGAATGAAGAGTGCGGTGATGGCCGATGTCTCCAAATACCTGAAAGCCTGTGGTGGAAGCTGTGGGGAAACCAAAGGCAATATGCTGATGCTGGGCAAACGGATGGATGTAGAATGGGGCAGATTTAGGTTCAGCAACAACAGAAAGAACTACTGGTGATGACCAACAATGGATTGGACAGCCTCAGGAAGTCCTGAGCTCATTGTCACCAGAGGTAGTCCCAGCAGCAGTGACCTGAGGCTGCAGAGGCCTTCTGGACCCAGTGTGCGGTAGGATGAGAAGGCCTTTATGGCAGCTTCAGGAACCTAGCCAGTGTGGACTCAACCACTGACTACCTGGAACTCCCTGCTTGAGGCGAGCACTCCCTCCCACAGGTCGTGCCCCCTCAGCCCCCTCCTGCAGCTTAGCTCTCACCGTGGGAATGAACTGAATTTCATAGGCATCCACCGTGCCAGGAGCCCGGGTCCACTCTGTCCGAACCGTTGTCTCCTCCAAGAGGTGCACCCTCATGCTCTCAATGGCTGGCACCTCTGCCCAGGAGAATGAGATATGGGAAGGTGGTTAGTCCGAGGCAGCCCCCCACCCCCTACCCCTATCATCAAAGGCCCCCCTACTCAGAGCCACACCATAAGATCAATCCCAGTTCCTGCTCCTCTCTGGAGGTGGTACAAAACTGGCAGAGGCCTGAACAGGCCCTGGGGGCTCCTTCACCTTCCCTCCCCCATCTCCAGAAACACAGAATCTCCCTAAAAGCAACTAAAGGAGCCGCCAACCTGCTCATCAGAAATCTGAAAGCGGGGCCTGCCTGCAAGCATGCCCCCCGTGGTTCTGTTGCCCCTGGTGGACACTGGCCCTCGGCTCCTATGACTGCCCCCCTCCCCATCCCCCTGCCCAATAATTGACCTCCTTCACTCTTCCCCCAGGTCCCTGGGCTCCTAGGCCTCAGGCTCAGGCCTTCCCACTGGCTCTGGTTCCCAGTCCCTGACCCTGCCTGCTCACCTTCCCCGCAGTCTTCCCCTGCATAACCATCTTGACAGACGCAGCTGCCCTCACGACACTCTCCCCTGCCACGGCAGTCCCCAGGGCACGTCTGAGTGGCGCAGTCGGGTCCTCGAAAGCCCTCCACGCATACACACTGGCCCGCGCGGCACAGTTCCCGGGGCCCACAGCCGCCAGGGCAGGCACTGGCGGGAGGCTCTTCCCGCCCACAGTCCTCGCCGCCGTAGCCCACGTGGCACACGCACACGCCGTGCACACAGCGCCCGCGCCCGCGGCAGTCGGCCGGGCAGGTGCGGGTGGCGCAGGAGGGGCCGGTGTAGCCTGAGTCGCACACGCATCGCCCACCCTCACAGCGGCCGCGCTGGTGGCAGTTGGAGGGGCAGGTACGGAGGCTGCAGTCCTCGCCTGCGTAGCCCTCCCAACAGGTGCACACGCCGTCCTGGCACACGCCGTGCTGGCTGCAGTCTAGCGGGCACCGCCTTGCGCTGCAGTCCTCGCCCGAGTAGCCATCGTCACACACGCAGCGCCCGTCCCGGCATTGGCCGCGCCCGTGGCAACCTCCCGGGCAGCTGCGCGCGCCACAGTCCTCTCCCTCGTAGCCCGCGTTGCACACGCACACGCCTTCCTCGCAGCGCCCGCGCCCGCGGCAGTCCCCAGGGCACCGACGGCTCCCGCAGTCCTCGCCCGCGAAGCCGGGGTTGCACACGCAGCGGCCGTCCACGCAGCGCCCGCGCCCACGACAGTCGCCAGGGCAGGCGCGCGTGCCGCAGTCCCGGCCTGTGTACCCGGGCCAACACACGCAGCGACCACTCTCGCAACGGCCCCGGCCGCGACAGTCCCCGGGGCAGCTGCGCACGCCGCAGTCCTCGCCGCTGTAGCCCGCGTTGCACACGCACACGCCGTTCTCACAGCGCCCGCGGCCCCGACAGTCGCGGGGGCAGGCGCGCGAGCCGCAGTCGGGCCCCGTGTACCCGGGCCAGCACACGCAGCGCCCGTCCTCACAGCGGCCCCTCTGGTTGCAGTCGCCTGGGCAGCTGCGCACTCCGCAATCGTCCCCGCTGTAGCCTGCCTCGCAGATGCACTCGCCGTCCTCGCAGCGCCCGCGGCCCCGGCAGTCTCGCGGGCACGTGCGGGTGCTGCAGTCGTCGCCCGCGTACCCGGGCCAGCACACGCAACGGCCGTCCACGCAGCGCCCGCCCTCGCCACAGTCCCACCGGCAGCTCCGCGAGCCGCAGTCGTCGCCCGTGTAGCCGGGGTCGCACACGCAGCGCCCGTCCTCGCAGCGCCCCCTCTGGTTGCAGCCCCGGGGGCAGCTCCTCACCCCGCAGTCGTCTCCCGCGTAGCCGGGGTCGCACACGCAGCGCCCGTTCTCGCAGCGCCCCCTCTGGCTGCAACCTCTAGGGCAGCTCCTTACCCCGCAGTCGTCGCCCGCGTAGCCCGGGTCGCACACGCAGCGCCCGTCCTCGCAGCGCCCCCTCTGGCTGCAGCCCCGGGGGCAGGAGCGCTGGCTGCAGTCGTCGCCGGAGAAGCCCGCCCGGCACACGCACACGCCCTGCACGCAGCGCCCACGGCCGTTGCAGTCCCCGGGGCAGGAGGGCCAGCCACAGCTGGGGCCGCTGTAACCAGGGAAGCACACGCAGCGCCCACGGACACAGCGACCCTGATCGTTGCAGTCATCTGGGCAGGCCCTGGAGGCTGAGGGTGGGGATGATGGGGGCACCCCAGCGCCTGTGGGGTCTGAGCAGGTGGGCCCACCCCAGCCTGGCTCGCAGGAGCAGGCACAGCGGCTCAGGTCAAACACGCCGTGGAGACTGCAGAGGCTACGAACATCCGTCTGGCCTGGAGTAAGAGGGAGAGGCAGGACTCAGTCTCTGCGGAGGGATACCAAGCCCATAGGGTGCTCCCCTCCGTCCGCCCCTCCAGCAGGGCCAGGCTCATTTCATAAGGTCATCTTTGTTTCCAGGTACTCCTAGTCAATATATGTGGTCTGCCAAGGCCCTAGCATATACTTGGGGACAGGGGAGGGAAGTGCTGACACCTAGTCTGGTGGCTTCTCTCTCTGAGTTGTGCCCTGGGCTGCACTCACCACCCCCAAAGGGGAAGAAGAGATGCTTTTTTCTAATTTAGACCAAGGTCCTTTATGGACTAGTGATGCCCACCTTCCTCTTTTTCTGTGCCCCCTCTCCTGATCATCTGTCTGCTCACCTGTGCCAGCCTGGGCAGCAGCAGGACAACATCCCCCAGTGCACTGTTCCTTCAGCCCCTTCACCAGCTCCTCCAGGATCTCTAACCGGAGCTTCAAGGCCTGCACCTCTGAAGCAGGAATGGGGGGCTCCGGGCCCGGGGGACAACCACAGCCAGCTGAAGGGGGCAGGTTGATGCGGTGGGTAAAAACTACCTGCTTCTCCCCTCCTTCCACAGTGTGCTCATAAAGCTGAGAAGAGGGGCTTCCCCCTATTGGCTCCACTGTGTGGCCCCCCGGCTGGGGAGGGGGACGTGGGGCTGGGAGTGTCACATTGGACCGTGGAGAGAAAGGGCCTGCTCTGACTGTGCCCAGCAGTACCAAGAGGGCCAGTCTGGAGATTAGGAACCATTGGGCTGGCATCACTCAGGAGGCTGCAGGGAGAGAGGGCACATGTGAGCAGGTTCACAGAGAAGGAGACAAGATAGCTCCCCACCTCCCCCAATATACACACCCACAGTCCCATCACCCACAACTAATCTACCAACTCACATGCATGGGAAACGCCACATTCAGCCCAACCCTAAGGGATAGCCTCCTTGGGCCGATTTGGTCTCTACCTTTCTTTCTTCTTTCTTTCTTTCTTTTTCTTTCTTTCTTTCTTTCTTACTTTCTTTCTTTCTTTCTTTTCTTTCTTTCTTTCTTTCTCTTTCTTTCTTTCTTTCTTTCTTTCTTTTTATTATGTTATGTTAATCACCATACATTACATCATTAGTTTTTTTTTAAGATTTTATTTATTTATTTGACAGAGAGAGACACAGCGAGAGAGGGAACACAAGCAGGAAGAGCGGGAGAGGGAGAAGCAGACCCCCCGCTGAGCAGGGAGCCCGATGCGGGACTCGATCCCGGGACTCCAGGATCGTGACCTGAGCCGAAGGCAGTCGCTTAACCGACTGAGCCACCCAGGCGCCCTACATCATTAGTTTTTGATGTAGTGTTCCATGATTCATTATTTGTGTATAACACCCAGTGCTCCATGCAGAACGTGCCCTCTTTAGTACCCATCACCGGGCTAACCCATCCTCCCACCTCCCTCCCCTCTAGAACCCTCAGTTTGTTTTTCAGAGTCCATTGTCTCTCATGGTTCATCTCCCCCTCCGATTCCCCCCTTCATTTTACCCCTCCTGCTATCTTCTTCTACTTCTTCTTCTTCTTCTTTTTTTTTAACATATAATGTATTATTTGCTTTCTGATGTCATTTGATTACCCAGCTCCCTGCCCCCTTCTTTTTCTTCTTTATTGGTCCACCCACACTGGTCTTTTGTTTGTTCTACAGATACTACAAGCTTACATTAGTCTAAGGGCCTTTTAGCTGTACATTCTTTCTGTCTGGGATGCTCTTCAAGACTGGCTCCTTCTTGGTTCAAATCCTACCACATGTCTTGCATCCCAAGACCTTCCCTGGTGCCCCACTGGAGTGGGCTTCCATTGCTCTCTAAGGCAGTGTCCTACCTATGTTCTTCATGGCATTTACTGCTGCCTGAATCACCTGTTCCTGTGGGTACTTGTCTGTTACCTGTCTCCCACTACTAACGTGGGAACTCCATGAGAACAGGGACCTCGTCTGTCCTGGCACTGCTATACGCCTGTGGCTGACACACGGGGGCTCCCCGACACATTCTCGTTGAATGGATTAGTGGATGAGTGTACAAGGCCAATCCTTCCACAAGCACCTGGAACCCAGCTCCTATTATCTTCTTAGGTGAAGATTATCCTCTCTCCCCCTTTTATTCAATCCCTCACTCTCCGCAAAATCCTTCCTGTCAGCTTTTATAGGAGCTCAAGTATCTCCTGTCGTTTGAGAATATCCTTCTTCCTCAGTACTTACATTACCAAATATCAAAACTGATAAAGGTGCAAGGATAGATAGATAGAACAGAAGAGTGTCCAGATACATGACCACATATAAAGGCGGCACTGCAATTAAAAAGAGAATGGATGCTCTTTTTGATAAATGAGGAAAGATCCAGATGGAAAAAAAATCTATCTCTCTCTTATGTCCACATACAGAAATTAATTTGAGGTGAATCTAATGGACCTAATTACAAAAGGTAAAGCAGTATCTTTCAGAACAATACTGTATAAATGAAAAATAGGAGAAAATTTTTACAACCTTAGAGCAAAGATTTCTTAAAACCTAACAACATAAATTTTTTTTAATTTAAAATGTTTTATTTATTCATGAGAGTCAGAGAGAGAGAGAGAGAGGCAGAGGCAGAGGCAGAGGGAGAGGGAGAAGCAGGCTCCCCGCCTAGCAGGGAGCCTGATGCGGGACTCAATCCTAGGGCCCTGGGGTCATGACCTGAGCCGAAGGCAGACGCTTACCCATCTGAGCCACCTGGGCGCACCTAACCACATAAAATATAACCATAAAATATTTCACACAAAACTTAACCATAAAAAAAGAGATGGATACATTAGGACTCATTAAATTGATCACTTCTGGTCATCCAGAGACACCATTTAGAGAATAAGAATAAAAGTCATACACTCGGGGGGGGGGGGGGGAGCCATACACTGGGATAAAATATATGAGAAATGCCAAGAGGTAGCGGGGGTGGGAGAGAGAGTGAGAGATATTGAGAGTGAGTGAGAGGATCAAAATCTAAAATAAGAAACCCCTGCAAAACAAAAACAACAAACAAAAACAAGACAGGCAACCCAGTGTTTTAAATTGACAAAAGTCTTAAACCAGTACTCCAGAAAAGAATATATCCAAAGGACCAATAAACAGATGGAAAACAAACATATATATGGGTGTGTAACAAAACTAGTAACCAGAGAAATGCAAATTAAAACCACAACAATATGCCATTATATAGCCATCAGAATGGCTAAAATTAAAGGGGTTGTTGTTACTTGATATTGACAAGAATGTGAAGCAACTAGAACTCTCATTGACTGCAAGCAGGAGCATAAATTAGTGCACCTGCTTTGGAAAACTATTGGGCAGTATTTACAAAGACATAGAGCCTATAACCCAGCAATTCCACTTCTTGGTAAATATCCAACAGAAATAACTGCATATATTCTCCAAAAGATATGTACAAGAATGTTCATGAGATTTTCTTCATATCAGCCAAATGAAACAAGTTCCATTAATAGAACAGATAAACAAATTGCGGCACAATCATACAATGAAACACAGCAATGAAAACACCCTCTTGCTGCATGTAACAACATAGACAATTTCACACACATAATTCTAGCAAAAGAAACCAGATACAAAAAGAGAACTTTGTGAATGATGCTATTTACATGAGTTTCAAAAACAGGCAGAGTTACTCTTTACTATTAGAAGACACATAGGATTACTGGAAATATTTTGTACTTTGATCTGGGTGGTGGTTAAACAGATGTATACATATTCAAAGATTAATTGAGCTATACACTTTAGATTTGTGTATTTCATAAATTGAAATTTTTTTTAAAGATTTTATTTATTTATTTGAGAGAGAGAATGAGAGAGAGAGAGCAGGAGAGTGGGGAGGGTCAGAGGGAGAAGCAGACTCCCTGCCGAGCAGGGAGCCCGATGCGGGACTCGATCCCAGGACTCCAGGATCATGACCTGAGCCGAAGGCAGTCACTTAACCAACTGAGCCACCCAGGCGCCCCGGCATCCAACTCTTAACTTCAGTTCAGGTCATGATCTCAGGGTTCTGAGATCAAGCCCTGCTTCGGGTCTGCTGGAGATTCTCTCTCCCTCTGCCCCCTCCCCCTCCCTTGCGCACACATGCGCGTGCGCGTGTTCTCTCTCTAAACAACAACAACCACAACCAAAACCTTCCCCAATCTCATACTCCCTCCAGCCAGCACATATTTCCCTCCTCTACTTCATGGCTTCAGTTGTCAAAAGATTTATCTGTATTTGCTGTTTCCATTCCCCATATCCCATCCCACGAATGCCTCAGTGCACTCCCCATCTGGCTGCCCCACCCCCTTTCAACCTATCAAACAGCTGTCCCCAAGATTGCCCAAAGATCTCAGTGTCACAAAATCTGAGAGACATTTGTCTTCATCTTACTTGACCTGTCTCAAAAATCACTGGACACTGTTGACCACATCTTCCATTTCACAACATTTTGTATCCAGCTGTCCGTACAGTAGCCAGGAGAACTATGTGGCTCTTGAACACTTGAGATGTGCCTAGAGTAACGGAAGCACTAAATTGTACTCAGTATTTTTTAAAAGCACCCCAGGTGATTGTAATGTGCAGCCAAAGTTGAGACCTACTTTTCTAGTCACTCATCTAGGTACTTTCACCCAGACCCAGGATTTTAATTTCCAAACTATACCCCAGTTTATAAACTAGCCCAGTCATCTCCTCTTAACTCCAAGCAATGTATCCAACTGGCTACTTGGCGACTCTTCTTGGGCACCTCAAATTCAACATGTCTGAAACTGAACTCATGGTCACCCTTCCTGTACCCCATCCCTTCTCTTGTGTTCTCCACTGCAGCTCACGGCCCCACCATTCATCCAGAAACCTAGAAACCTAGAGCAACCTAGAAACCTAACCGCCATCAACGCCACCATATTTTGTGATATTTGCCCTTACCTTCTCATAAACATCTCTTTAATTTGCTTCTTTCTCTCTCTCTCTCTCGCTCTCTCTTTGAGTTAGAGATCAAGCCATCACCTAGCTTTTGCTTGACAACTGCGTTTGCCTCCTACCTGGTCCCTCTGCTTCCACTCTTGCCCCTTACAATCTCACAAAGGCAACTAGGATGTCCCGCTGCCCCTAAAAACTCTCCAGTGTCTCCTTTCTAAATTCCCTTCAAACACTGACAAACAGCCCTGCATCATCTGGTCCCTGCTGACCTCTCTCACCTCATCTCCCATAACACTTCCTTCCTTCTCTCCACTCCAGTCCCATGGACCTTACGTCCCTCACACCCTTCCCAACCCTAGGCTTTTGTATATGGTGCTCCCTCTATGTGAAACACTCTTCCCTTTCATCATGGCCTCCTCATCCCTTATATCTCAGCCCCACATTGCTTCCTCAGGGTAACTTTACTGCCCAGGTCCCCCTAACATGTGATATCCATGTAACAGGACTGATTAAAAAAAAAGAGCCATGTAATTCCCACTTGTTGCATGTATAACAATTTATAATTATATACTTATTGGTGGGATTATTTTAATGCTTTCTTGCCCACACTCAATCTTACCCACTAGACGATAAGGTCCATGAGGGCAGGCATGGCACTTGTTTTTTTCTTGGCTACTGTATTCTTGCATCTAGCACATATTAGGTGCTTGATAAATATTGACCATATGAGTGAATGAAAAGTTCAGTTTAAGCTGAGGACTACCATCAGGGCTGGAACCAAGGACAGGACCAAGGTCAGGGCTAGGACCACGGACAGTGTCTGGGACAAGAAGCTGGACAGAAACAGCAGCTCAGGCAGAAGCCGGGCTAGAGAGAAGGCCAGGTGTGGATGCCGGCAGGGCCAGACAGTACAAGCACTTTGGAAAACTGTTGAGCAGAATCCCCAAAATCTACCAGAGCTATATGCTAACACTCTGATCCACCAATTCCACCCCCAGGAATATACCCATCATAGCCCCAAACTGGGAACTACCCAAATATCTCACATCAGTAGAATAGATTAAATCAAGTGTGGTTTATTCATACAGTGAGATAAAATAAAGCAATGGGAACAAACCACAACTCTATGTAGTAACATGGATGGATCTCACCAATACGGGGTTGAGCAGAAGAAACCAGACACAAAAGAGAACGTGCTGTAAAATTCTATGTATATGGGGGCACCTGGGTGGCTCAGCTAGTTAAGCATCTGCCTTCGGCTCAGGTCATGATCCCAGGGTCCTGAGATTGAGCCCCACTTCGGGCTCCCTGCTCAGTGGGAAGTCTGCTTCTCCCTCTCCCCCTCCCCCACCCATGTTTGCTCTCTCTCTCTCTCTCCCTCTCTGAAATAAATAAGTAAAATCTTTAAAAAAATTCTATGTATGTCTGAGGAGAGACAACGTTAATCTGTACTGTCATAAGTCAGCAGTGTGGTGCTCCTGGAGGATTAGTGACAGGGGGGCGGCGGGGGGGACGTGGCAGGGAAATTCTGAGGTGCTAAGAAGATCCTGTTTCTTGATCTGGGTGCTGGCACCCAGCTGTGTTTGTTCGTTGAGGCAAGGATTGGGGAGCACAGGGAGACCAGCGTTAGAGAGGTGTTCAAGGTGAGCCAGGATAGAGGGCTGTGGTGAGCAACGGAATGTGGAGGGTTCAGTTGGGGTGAAGGGCTAAGGAGAGGTGTGGGCGGGTGCCCGGCTCTTTGGGACCGGAGAGGCTAGAGAGAGGAGGGCAGAGTGAGTGTGGGAACACTGACTGGTGAGGAGGGAAGGGACGGTGCCTAACACACACACACACACCCTGCACACCCACCCCACACACACCTACACACACACCCCCACACACGTTTCCTGGCTTGCTGCTCTGAAACTTCTCCTCCAAGTCTGGGAAAAAGGAGTGTTAGGGCTACCAGTCATCACACCCTGCCACCAGCCCAGAAGAGACAGAAGGAAAGCTGGACGACAGGGAAAGAGCATTTCTGCACTAAGAGGTCCAAGAAGCCCAGGCAGAGGCCTGGCAGGCAGACAGCGGCCCTTCCCTGGGCATCTCAGCCCATCTACTTGGAGTGTAGACTTGGGTACAAGGTGGGCTCTAACCTACCCTCAGATCCTGTCACTCTGTCTAAGGCCATGCAAACCAAGGGGTGCGTGCACACACAAATACATGGACATATACAAATATACCCAAGTATGCACTCATCCACAAACACAAACATGAACACACTTGTACTCAGATACACATATCCATCCAAATCAGCCTGTGTCTTTGCAGGCACGCACGCACACACACACACACACAATCTCTTCACGTTTCCTAGACACTCGTTCATTGGGTGATGCCTAAGAAAGTGGATTTCTCATCAGCTCAGAGGGCAGCTGTGTGAGTCACAGAACATAGTTGGAGTGAGGAGAACCAAACAGGAGGCCCTTCTCCAGGGAGAAGAAGAAGATACTTGGTGCCCCACACCCCTGGGGGTCTTTGCGAGTTGTCCAGTACCCATCCCCGCTATTGGATCTTGCATCTTTCCCCAGGTTGGGGGAGAGGGGGAGAGAGCCTCTGCAGCAGGAAGGAGAGAAGCTGGAAAGTAGTGAGGCAGGTCTCAGAGGAGAGGAGTAGACTCCACAGTTCATGACCCAGAGAGCTTCCTTCCCCATCCCCTCTCCTGCCCTGTCATGGCCACCCCTCCACCTCCCACTTCCAACTCTTGGAAGAATTCCCCTCTTCTCTCAGCACTAGGAAATGAAACAACTTGGGTGTCTCTTGTGTTTCTCCCTCGTCATCCCCCCTACTGCTGTCTGGGGCTCCTTTCTGCAGTGGGGAGGGGGGATGTGGCCTCACCCTCTTGGCATCCTCTCCACAGTTGGAGGGCTGGCAGAGGTGGGGGCATCATCCCAAGCTGTGACTCAGCTTGCCTGGTATTCATGGTGTGGCCAACTTTGACACTTCGCTCATCAGGGACTGTCGGTCCCAAGAGGTGTGGAGAAGGGCTGGCTTCCATGAGGGATGTTCCAGAGATGGGGGATCTGGGCCTCCCCCCGCTTCCCTCTGCCCCTCATGCCACATGAGGGGTGAAAGTAGAAGGATTCCAGGACCATGAGAGGAAGGAGGGAGATGAGGGGGGCTCCAAATATTGGGTTGGAACCAGGAGATAAGGAGGTGCCACGGGAGATTTGGGGGCTCAAGATGCCCCTCATTCTGGGGAGCTAGTGGGCCAGAGGAGTGGAAAAAGTAAGAGAAAGGATTTCCAGGCCCCCAGTGGAAAAGAGTAAGGGGGCAATGAGAGACAGGAAGGCAGGTTCTGGGCCAGCACTGAGTAAGCAGGACTCAAGGGGAAGAGAGTTTGAGGAACTGAGGTGCCAGGTCCCCAAGGGAGTGGAGGCAGGGAGAGAGAGAGAGGGGAGGGGCGGGGAGGGAGCCAGGGATGCGGGAAGCAGGCGGGGACTGGAAGCGGGCTTGGACAGCTAGACAGCCGGCAGCTGCGGTGTTTCCGACTTGCTTCCCAGTAGTTCCTCTCAGTTCCATTTCCAGTTGTTTCCAAGCCATTAAATTCTTTCCAGGCGAGATAAGGGGCCCGCCCGCCCACCCCACCCAGGGCGTGTCACGTGTAGTGGGTGGGGGGAGGTTTAGACGGACAGAAGCAGGGAGAGCCTGGACAGGGATGGAAGGAAGACGGAGCCCCTGTGCCCCCGGAGGCATCTCTCAGTCAGCCCAACCCCGCTGAACCGTGAGTCATGGGTGGAGAGCTCTCAGCCAAGAACAAGTTTTAGGATCCTCTCAGCAGGCTCTGTGCCCTCCCCAGACCTGGGAATCCTGACTGTGCTCCATTTCAACATTTCCCAAAGGCTTAAGACCCCCAGACCTCCCTCCCAGACCCGAAACCCACATGCTGAGAGACTCCCTCTGGCACCTTCCGGGAGCTCTAGCTCAGCTGCTCTAAGCAGAGCACTTGGGGTTCCCCCAGCACTTTCCTCCTGAGGTTCAGCTGGCCACTAGCTCAGCCTCTAGCCCCTGGTTTCCCCCTTCCGATCACCATCACCGCTGAGTCCTACCTCACCAATAACCACCTCCACCCTGGTGCCACCACCTGATCCTGTCCAAACCCTGGCACCCACACCCCCCACTGCACGTGCGCACGCCCCTGGCCACACACACACTGACCCATCTTCCAGACACGCCATCCACAGGGAGTCTAGTCCCCAGTGCAAGGTCCCATTTCCTCTGTCCTAACAGAAAGTCTCTGCTCTGTGAGGCTCTCCTGAGAGCTCTCCTGCTACACCTTTGCTGGGGGTGCAGGGACAGGGTAGAACCCCCACGGCTCCCAGCTCTTCCCTTGTTCTTCCCAGAGCTCTGTTCCTTACCTGGGCAACAGGAGACTGCAGTGCCTCTGCACCTGCTCTGTTCCTGACCTTGGGAGGGGAGTTCTCAAGACAGGGCAGGGCTACCGTGCCTGGGCAGCCCAGAGTTCCCTGGAGGTCCCCTTGCTTGTTCCCTGCAGCAGGGGCTCACTGAACTGCGACCCAACCGTAGATCTCTCTCAGCAGCGACAGCAAGGAGGAGGGAGCCTGCAGCGAGCAGGGGGAGGAGAAGGGGAGGACCAGCACGAGGTCAGGGAGGGAAGCGGAGATAGGGCAGGTCCTCCCACCCCTCTAGTCCCTGCCAGGCCCTCCCAACATCACTGCATGCCACCCCTCCTCCCCTCCCTGTCTGGGATCACCGAGTCCCACAATACCCTTGTATTGCCCCCTGCACCCCTGGTCCTACCTCCCACACCCTTTCCCTGTCCCATTTGTACTCTTCCCATCCCAATATTTGCCCAACTTCACACCCCCAGTCCTTATGCCATTTCTCCTTTCCCCTCACCTTTTCCCCACCTGTTGCTCCTGCTCTCTCATGGGGTTCTCCTCTCTACCAACACCTTTCCCCATGGCCAGCCCCTCTCCCTCCTCCCTCCCTGGCACCTCCTCTCCCACCACTTTGCTCCAGCTTGGATCTTGCCCCACCTGCCTGTTGCCCAGCACCAGCTCTTTCTCTTCCTGCCAGTCTTTCCTGCCAGACTAGGGCAGGGGGTGGGGGGAGGGGAAGGAAACCTCCTTCCCATGCCCAAATCCCTCCCCAACATGGGGCCTTCTCTGGAACTCCTTCTCCCCACCCATCCCTGCCTAGTCCCATTGCTCCCACCTGAGCCTCATCTCTTCTCCTCTTTCTACTTGCCCTGTCCCTGCACTGCCTCTCCCCATCTGTTCTGCTCAGTCCATGCCTGTTCTCAGCTTGGGATCACTGCCCCCTTTTCATTCTCCCACCTCAGCAAATTCCAGGAAACGGCAGATGAGGCTTGGGTACTGGCTGGGCAAGGGCTTGGCTGAGCACCAGGATATGTAAGACTTGGGGAGGAAGTTGGGGTTCAGGGGAGACAGGGAAGGGAAGCCAGAAAGTTGAGAAGGAGGTTTAGGAGAGAGGCTTAGGGATGGAGACAGAGCTAGAGGCGGGAGGAGGATATGGGGGTGGGGGTATGAATGGCAGGATGAAGTCAGAGGAAAGCTAAAATGGGTGAATATCTGGGGGCTGTAGGGGAGCAGCAGGGGTAGGGAGTGCTGGGGGCTGGAGGAAGAAAGCACTTTGACCTCAGGCAGAGACAGGAAGACCGATGCCAGAGGACAGGGCAGCAGACTCACCCCCATGTAAGGCTGCTGGCTGTTTCTCTGGCCCCATCTCCCCTTGTGCTCACTGCCCTGACCAGGGGTTGAAGACTTTTGTCACAGAAGGGAAATACCGAGGTTGAGGCATCCCCACCCCAGGTTTCACGAGGCGAGTTCTTGCTGCCCTGGTACAAACCTCACCGTCAGGGAAGAGCTTGGCCCCATCATAGCTGATGGGTGAGAGGGACCTGAAGGAACCTGTATGTGTCTGAGTCTGCCACGGGGGTTGGAGCACAGGTGTCTGCACCCGACTGGATCCACCTGGTTGCAGGGCTGTGTTGTTCCTGGGTCAGCATGTGGCGGCCACATGCCCAGTTAGCAAGCTGTGGCTGAGGGCAAAGGCTTGCACGGACTCTCGGATGCTCGCGTGGGTGTCCCCATGTGTGTCCGTGTGTCTGCGTGTGTGTGTCTGTGTGCCTGGGTGTGTGTGGCTGGTTTTTTTCCTGGCTTTGATGGGGTGGATGAAGTCAGCATCTTGGACGGAACTGGGCTCAGCTTCCTTCCTCTGCCTTGGCCCAAAGCCCCCAGATCCTGGAGTAGGTAACAACTTCCCTCTGATCCTGGGGGGTGGGGGTGGGGCAGGGAGGGGAAAGCACATGAAAGGGCAAGGGAGGGTCTGAAACAGCATGACTTGGGGAGAGCAGACTGCACAGAGGATGGATTTTCTCTTACATTCCCGGATTTCAGTAATTCTGTCCCATGGTCATATCCATTGTTTGCCCTATGCCTTAATCTTGGTTTTATTATTTACTAAATATGGCCACCATAAGTATACTTGGTCCACAGAGTGGCCAGGAGACCCTGGAGATGTGAGAGCTCTAAGGATGGCCATGGGGTGTTTTGGAAGTCCACGGCTACGGACAGAAGGGATACCAGAGTCTCAGAAGAGAGTAGGGTTGCTAACATTTTCAAGGTTACATGGCATTTGAGGAAGCCACTGGAAGCTTAACAGACTAATTCCAGGTTCTGAGGTCATCATTGTCTAAAATTTGATTCAGCCCCTGGATTTAGGCTCTTGGAGGAGCTCCTGTCTCACATATGTTTGCATCTCATCAGGAAAGCACCAGACCTTGCATAGCACAGGTGCCTAATAAATGCTTGTCACTATCGAGCTGTGAGAGGGCTGGGTGAGAAGGATGGGGAAAGGGAGTCTGGTAGGAACCCCAGGTGTGGAGGCAGGGAGGCCTAGTGGGCAGAGCTGGTGGCCTTCACTGAGGTGTTTCAGGTGATGGGTAGAGAGGTCGGGGTTGCTGACAGCTGTCCACGTGCTCTGGCTGGTCTCAGAATCCTCAGTCCAGCAGGTGTCTTCAGCTCTGGGCTTCCATCCTTGAATGAACCTCCTTGTTCCTGTCCTGACCTCAGGAGGATACGTGATAAAAGGTATAGACAGGAAGGAAAGGGAAAGATAAGGAGAAGGGAAGGAACACAAAGAAGAATGAGGGCAATTAAGGGCAAGGACCTGAAGGAAAGAAAAGAGAGGGAACGAGGACAGGCCAGGGGCTGCGATCCAAGGGAGCAGTCCCAGAGAGGGGGAAGAGAGAAAACAGTTGTACTGGGCTTCCGTTGACAAAACACTTTCCAACACAGTGCAGGCATTTGATTAATCCCACTTTGTGGCTGAGGGAATGGAGGACCACAAATGTCAGGTGACCTGTCCAAGGGACTTTGCTAGTGGTGGTAAAGGTGGGCCTCAACCAGGCTTTCTGATGCCCTCCTCCCCCAGAAACAGCCTTGGAAAGATGGAAGTCTTAGGGCAGAAACAAATGAAGGGCCTTCTGGAAGAACTCGTTTGAGAAGGAAGGGTGGCAGATCTGGCTTTTTGAAGCTTTTTCCTGCATCCAGTTATTATGCAGATTCAGTAAGAAGAAATCACCAAGTGTAAGGGGACTCAACATTCCACTACTGAGGAGGTGGTGGGGAAGGGCAGCTCAGAGAGAAGACACAGCCTGAGATGAGAGATGGGAGAGAACCAAGAGGCTAGGACTCGAAAGGGGGCAACAGAGCCACAGAAGGGTTTGGACCCTTAAAACTTCCTTTGCCTGGAGACATGGGTGTGGGGAGAAGGGAGGAGGGAGGAACATTTCTATCTCGTGACAAAAGAAAGTCACACAATTGTTTTGTTCTCTGCTGTGGGGCGGGTGGGCGCCTCTATTTACCAGAGGGACCGAGGTCGCTGTGGCAACCACACATCTGGGCCCCGGAATCCAGATGTGCTGTATCCAGAAGCCATAGCAGAACGATGAGGCAAACATTAGGCTCTTGAGTCCTGGCCCCCACAGCTGGGAACAGGACAGGGGATTGGAGTGGGGAAAGGGAAGGGAGGGGGAAAGGGCCGAAGCCAGGGAGAAGAGAGGAAGTTGTGGACCAGGAATGTGGACAAAGGAGTGCAAAGGGAACTGGGGAGGGGGTGGTGTGAAGAGGGAGGAGTTGAGCACAGGGTCAGCAGCAGGAGATGAGAAGAACAAGAAAAAAGAAATGGAAAACAGAGTGAAGTACGGGGACGGGGGTGGGATGGGGTGGGGGGGTGCCTGGGGGGGTAGGGCAAAATACAAAAGGAGCGAGGACCGGCAAGAGCAACATAGACTAGAGTCCAAAAGAGAAGGGGATGACTCCTGGCTGGGTGGAGGGCAAAGAGAGGTGGGAGAGGAATCTTCTAGAGCCAAGAGGGAGAGGCGATGGGTCAGGGATGGTAAGAGGAACAAAAGGCGGGATCCTGAGGAAGGAAAGCAGCTCAACAGAAAGACAAAGTGGGCCTGGGACAGGAGGGGCCGACAGGAGGTGCAGGAGTGACCCTGGCAGCCCACTGAGGGGGCCTGGTGGCCTGGGATTGGGCTGTGGCCTCGGATCCGGCGTGGGCCTGGAGCGCGGCAGCCAGAGACTGACCTGCCTTCACCCTCCCACCTCGCACCCCCTAGCTCCAGCCCCCTCCTATGCCTTCCCCCCTCCACGAACCCAGCCAACAGTCAACTGCCAGTTCACACCAGAGTGGCAGCTGTCCCTTGCCACTCAGCCGGGGGTGTGGCAGGCCCCCCCCAGGGGCCCCAGCCGGAGACGCCAGCACTCAAGCCCTGCGCTGCCCTGCGCTGTGATCAGGACAGAAGGAGCGACTGCATGACGGAGTGGTGATGAAGCCAGCTTGGGTAAGGGCGGAATAGAGGAGAAGTGGAAAGAGACAGGTGTAAGGGACAGGGACAGGTGTGCCTTTCATGGACCAGGCAGTGTGGACATCTTTCACCCTCACCCCAACCCTGAGAAGTAGGTGGGAGTATTCCGTGCTACTGATGAGGAATCTAAGGCTCAGAGTGTTTAAATTACACATCAAGGACATCCACTAATGAAAGGTAAAGCAGGGAATCCAACTTGGGTGATCTGCCTCCCAAATCCTTGTCCTTGCGCTCACTGCCTGGATGAAGCTCAGGGACGTGGGGACAGGAAGGCCCAGAAGCCAGGGCTGTGCTCCGGAGGGAGGAGAGGCCTAGTTCCTGGGAGCCCTAGTTCCAGGTTGCCATAGTTACTCAGTCTGTTTTCACCCCAAACACAGTAATGGGGAGTGGGGGAGTCTGGCTGGACACATGAGGTTCTCCCCTCCTCCTTCAGGCCTGGGCTTGTGGCCCGGGCGGCCCCTGTCCAGTCATCTGGGCATTGAGCCCAGGCCCAGCCCACACCCTCTAGCTGACCCAGGACACTCCTGCAGGGTCAGCCCTGAGACGCTGCTGGATAGGAGCCGCTCACGGGAACCCCCAGGTGGAGTGATTTGGCCCCTCACCCTGTCCCCCTTCCTCCTAATTAGAACCACAGCCTTTCCTGCAGGATTCATTCTCATCCCTTTCTTTTAACTGGACTCTCAAGTCTCTGTCCTCCAGTTTAGGGCTGAGAAGATGTTCCTCAACATCCCCCCTTCCCTCCAAACACCACCCCCTTCTCCACTGTGGCCCCTCCTTTCTGGCTTACAGCCCTCTGGCCCCAGCTCTGCTGTTTGTTCAAGCTGCTAGCCCTGGAAATCAAGGGAAGGGCGGGAGAACCTGCTAGAATGCAGGGGACCCAGGGAGGCTGCTCACCCCAAAGGGCGTGGGGCCCCCTGTCCTTCCTGTTTACTCAGACACATTCCAGGGATCTGTATCCTCGGGGCTGTCACGCCATGAGATATCCCACCCTCATCCCCTCGCTAGACACAGACATACCCCAGTGTTGTAGGGGCGGGGACAAGGGGATGACATGAGGTCTGGGATCCCACCCCCGCCCCTGAGCCAGCTGTGTCTTCAGTGCTTGGTTCTCTGATACACCGGCCCTCCAGAAGCCAATTTCCCCAAATTCTCCATCATGAGCCAGGAAGGCAGCCACCATTCCTTCAACTCCCTCCAAGTTGTTTATTTAATAATAAAAGATAGTACATATCCATAAACCTGATCTCCCACCACCACCCCTCCTTTACTCCCAGTGACTAGCTCCAAAATGTAAAAATGTCCCTTGTCCCTCCTGGGGACTAAATTCCCACCTCCACCCCCCAAATAGAGAAACAAAAGAACAGAGTGTGTAGGAGGCCACCTACCCCACAACCTCATCTCACTCAATACCCTCAAAGAGAGAAGCAGGAATTAGGGGTTCAGAGAAATGAGAGGAGCCCTATATTCCAAAAAGTGGGTAAGAAGAGAGGTGAACCCGCTCATCTCCAAATAAGTGCTTAACCCCACACCCTGTCTTTCCTTTACCAATTGCCCCAAGCCCAGGGATCAGAGAACTTAGAAAAACCCCACTTGGTCACCCCCACCTCCTGCCGCCCCCCCACCCAGCTCTAAGTCAGTGTGAGTTGCAGAGGTCAGGGGTGACTGAGGTAGAGGGGCTGGCGGGAGGCCTGGCGGGCCTGGCCGGCTGCAGAGACAGGTAAGGGGCCACCTGTGGCATTGCCTGGGGCTGAGGATGGCTGTTTTCGGAGTGAGGGGGGCACCGTGGAGGTCTTGATGTGAATCACCCTGGTGTCCATGACCTCACATTCGATCTGCATCATCTCCTCATAGTCCCCCGGGGCCCCCTGGCCTGACAGGGTCTCTGTGAGAAGGAGGGAGTTAAGGAAGAGGAGAAGGGCCGGCAAACAGAGGAGAAAAGTAGAGGTGGATAGGGAGGGAGAGGCAATGGTGAGGAGGCAGATCCACATCAGGAGGTCAATGAAAGGGTCAGGGATGGAGTTGGTGCAGGGAGAGGAGAGGGGCAGGAAAAGAAAATGACATTGATGAGTTACAGAGAACACATGATGGAGGTCACAGGGGAGAGGACATCAAGAGAAAACAGGAGGTGAGAATCTGGCAGTTCCCAGCCTATCCCCTCTGCCCACACCTACTCGAGCACCCTCACCAAGGGACAGCCTGCACCCTCGTCTTCCTCCCATGTCTCCTGAGCTCTGTTTTTCTCTCCACCCATTTCCTGCTTCTTCTCACCCAGGAGTCTAGCCTCTTTGGAATGGCCCACTCTCTCCATTTCCCCCTTAACTCTTCATGTTGGATCTATGAGAACCTCCCCCTTCCTCAGTTTCAGGACCCCTCCCCAGACCCAGCAGGGAGAGAATTACCATTGGGAGCCATGGCAGGCATCACCAGGGACATCTTGGGCCGAGAGGTCTTGTTGTGGCTGATGGCGGGGAGCAGCAAGTGGTCCTGGGAAAGAAAGGGGCCAGGCCGGGAGGCTGGAGGAAGAGACGTGGACAGGCTCCCCACCCCGACTCTAGAGCCTCAGCCTGAAGACAGACTGCTAGGGACCCCAGGGTGACAGGGATGGGGCAGGGAGGAACTCACCCTTCGGAAGGACACAACATAAAACGTGTCTTCTCGTCGGTCAATTGCATCCAGGAACTCCGGCTGCGAACGGTCTGGGTGGCGATACAGCTGCAGCTGGCCCACAGAATCCCTAGCCAGGTCGGGAAAGAGGATTTGGGAGGAACTAAGCCCAGTGCCCAGGTCCCCCTGGGGAAGGTGGGAGAGGATGAGAGAAAAAGACAGGAGGCCCCCAGGGATGAGGAAGGCATAGTGCCCCTGGTGGCAATGACGATGGGCACAGGACAGATTCTGGGAGTTTAGCTCTTTAGAGTGCAACCTCCCTTAGTGACAGACAAGCACCCCCATAGACTCACCTCTCTGGGGGCCCGGGGGGTTGGGTGGGGACTGCCTTAACTGGAGGCGACTTCTTCCGTAGCTGAGACTTCTGGAAGGAGAAGTATCTAAGGATGTGAAGAGGGTGAAGGCAAAAGGGAGAGAGAGCGGCCCCTGGAAGCTGATGTCACCTCACACCCACCCCTCCACTTACCCCAAATGATCCCTCAAACCTCCACAATGAGGTGCTAACTCAAAATCCCTAGGCCATTCAGTCTTCCAGCGGGCCTTGCTTGAGCCAGCCCCAGCCCTTCCTACCTGTCTCTCTGGGACTCTGTGGGGGATCCTCCGCCGGCCTCTCTGGTGACGCTGGACCCAGCCGCTCAGCTCATCAGCAAGCCTAGGGAAGCAGAGGCGGGGCAAGGCTCCCACTTGCCCTGCCTGCACACAGCAGGGAGAAGAGAGGGCCGGGAGGGCTGGTGCTTCGGCACACGCAGCTGGCCCTTCGGCACACGCGGCTGGCCCGGCTGCCCGCGGAGGGGCCCCGCCCGGAGTCCCGCGCACCTCAGGGACTCGGTCCGGTTGAAGTGCCGGCAGTCAGAGGAGAGGAAGAGCTGGTCCAGGTCTCTCAGCAGTAGCTCCTTGGCACCCCCAGGGAAGGCTGTCAGGTTTCTGGAGTGAGGCAGGAAGGGGGCGATGATCGGAGGCTGCACCCCTCCACCAGTAGACCGGGCAATGATGGCAAGAGAACTCTGGCTCCCCTCAAAAAGAAAAGGTAACTTTTGGGGAGAAGCTCCACTCAGCACTGGCGAAAGGGAGGGCCCTCTCCTCACCTGAAACTTGGCCGGCCTGGAGCGCTGGGCTGGGGCTCCTCAGGGCCCAGGGAGGAACCCTGGAGGGATTTAACTCCCTGAACTGGCTCTTGCATTGAGAACTCCAGCAAGTGTCTCCGGGGCAGAGGTTCCTCTCCGCTCATTCGAGGAGAGACGGGAGCCGGAGAAGGCTCACTGATGCTGGTGATAAGGAAGGACAGGGGGTGAGGAATTCTGGCTTTATCGGGGGGCCGCTTAAGATCCTGGGCTCTGCAGACAGCCCGTCTGGGTTCCAGTCTATTCTACAAGAGTGGATCTCCTCACGTGTGAGACGGGAATGAGAACCATCCCTACCTCATAAAACCAGGAAGCCTGAGGAACTCGGCAAGCACTTAAAAGTGACTTTTGCCAATGTCATTAGCCCCATCTGCTCCAGGTTAGGACACACCATTTGGCAGGAATGATGGAATGAGAAGGGACTGGCCGGACGCACCGTCGGTGCCGAGGACACCAGCACTGTGTGGGTGTGAGTGCGATGAAAGGCCCTGTGCCAAGGCAGGCAGGCAGTGGGGAGGGTGGGCTCCACCCCGAAGCTCTGGGGGGCAAGGAAGGTCTCACCTGACAGGTCCAAAGTTGAAGGCAATGAAGAGAAGGAAAACCATGATGCAGACCACCTTCCTGTTTCCAGACCCTAACTTGAGCTCGCTGTTCTAAGGTGCAGAGAAAGGGCCGAGAGAGAGGGTAAGTCGGCCCAGAGGAGCTGGTCTTCCCACGGGCCTCCCAAGGACAGAGCAGCGTACCTCAGCCAGCAGGGCCTCCAGCCGCCGCCGGAGGGCAGCGTTCTCCCGGCGGAGCTGCTGGTTGTCGGCCAGCACGGCCTGCAGCCGGGCCTCCAGCCCCTGCAGATACTCTTTCTTCTTCCTCCGGGACTGGCAGGCCGACTCCCGGTTCTTGATCATTCGCTGCTGCCGCTTCAGCAGCTTTGCCTAGGGTACCCAGAGGGCCAAAGGAGGAATGACAGATGGGCGGGAAAGGGGAACTATGCTTCCCGACTTCAGGGGCTAATCACCCCACTGCTCCCACTGCCACTCTCCTGCCTTCCTGTCCTCCACCTACACAGCCAGAGAGGGGTTGCTCCTCTCTGCCAAAACTGTTCGAGGAAGGAGCCCTTCTCTCAACCGCTCCATGCCTCTGGTCCACAGAGCTGAGAGAAGTCAGACTGCAGGAAGAACTTCCTCCATCCTGGTTCCTGGTGGAAACTCAGTTCCTTTCCTTGGATGGGGGGGAAATCTTCTTTTCTCTCAATTCTCCTTTTTAAGGGCCCACAGCCTCACCTTGCTACAATTAAAGAACACTTTACCTGGTTTTCCCTAGGAAACAGCCTCCCTCTTCCAACTACTGCCACAACCATAACACAGTATGACTTCCCTGCCTTAGATTTACGGACACCATTCCCATTTCTCCATCTACAGTGATAGCAAAACTAAGGATCCTACAACTACAGAGTTGATGTTGATACTCGTCTATGAACCGGGATCCACTTGACCTTCAGGATCATCTTATGGGTTTGCTTCCTCACTTTTTGTTCCCTCCTCATTCCACAATTCTCTCCTGAAAGAGTTGCCTCTTCCCTTCCCATGAACTAGCCTTACCCCTCTCCTCCCCATGACTTACATCCACTTCAGGTGGGCAGGAGTTCCCGGGCATAGGAGCTGGAACAATGCTCTTCCTCTCAGGCCTTGGAGCCGGGGCAGCTGGTCCCTCAGGCTGGACCCGAATAGCACCTTGGATAAGGACAACTGGGGAGACTGGGGCAAGTGAACAGGAGGAGGTGAGAGCTGTAAGTCAGGTGGAGTTCTTGTGTCCGCCCGCACCTGAGCACCCAATGGCTGCGAGCTCCCCGAGAAAGTCAATTCAGATCATCTCCTTCTCGCCTTCTTTAGTACCTGGGGGTGGCTGGACAAGGGGCTGCAAAAGGATGGTGGTGCTGGGAGGCACAGCTCTGGGTGGCATCGGGACGGTGGTTATCACCACAGGTTTGGGCTGCAGGGGTGGCTTCCGGGTGGGTAGGGCTTTGCCTGAAGGAAGGGGAGGGAAGGAATGAAGGTCAGGACTAGAGGCCTCTTGCCAGGGATCCCAAGGTGTCAGGAGGCCCCATTACCTAAGGAGCCATCAGAGGATGGGCCCATGCTGATCTGGACACCTCCAAGTGGGGGGCCTACGACATCCCGCAGGAGACACCCTTGAGGGGACGGTGACTCTGTCTTCACTTCCAGTACCTCCTCTCCTATAAAAGCCTGTGTTGGGTATTCCAGAAGATATGTGAGTCAGGAGGAGTGTCAAGGAGAAGGAGCTGAAAAAGAGAATGCTTTCATACTTCTGAGAGTCAGAAGGAACTCACTGGAGTGTCTGGAAGGAGAAAGAAAAGTTGATGCTCACCTGGTTGGGGGACTCTGCTGAGAGCAGGGAAGCCTCAGAGTTGATGGAGGAAGATGGAGAGACAGGTTCTACCTTGGTCTGGACATCTGTGGGGGGTCAGGATGAGAGAAAATACTGGAGGAGAAGGGGATTAAGAGAGGGGATAGAAGACACGGTCCTTTCTCCTTGTACCAGAATATAAAGCTGGCTCTAGGCATGCAGTCCAGAAGGAGGAGGAGCCATGGGTTGCTGATTTGCTGGCTCTCTTCCTACCTCTTTACCCAGGACTTTCTCTTCTCCTGCCCTGGCTCTAGAAGCCATCACGCGTCCCTATGCTAACAGCCAAGTCTGCATTTCTATCCTTGACGGCTCCAGTGTCCTGATCCTAACTCCCTAGGTACCTGTTGGTCATTTCCTTTCTCATGCCCCACCCATGGGGCTCACTGCTTGTCCCTTCACACAAATTCCCTTGCCCTCCCAGGCACCAAATCGCAAAGACTCAGTCACCTCTGAGCTTTCCTGGCCTCTGTTAAATCCATCTGTGAAACTTGCTGATCACCCCACGGGGGCAAAATAAAACTCATCCGAGGGCCAGATTCAGCTCCAAGCTCACTAGTCTGTCACTACCTTTGGTCCATACCACTCATTTAGGTACTTAATTATATAAGTACCAATACTGCTATATTAAAATGTCAACTTTTATTTGTGGATAGGTAATACAGTCACATGATACAAAACTCCAAAGGACCAAAGGGTAATTCAGTGAAGTGGATCTCCTTCCCTTCCTTGTCCACTAGCCACCCAGATCCCTCCTCAGAGGTGACCACTATTTGATTATTAACCACATGTTATGACCTCATGAGACTCTCCAAAAGGAAGGATTATGTCTGATGCTTCCTATCAAACTGATGGGTAAAGCACAGGCCCTCAAAAGATACCTAATTTATTTAGGGGAGAATCTGATTCCTTGGCAAAGTCATCAATAATCAATTTGCTGTGAAAAGGTTTTCAATCCTTATATTGTTTGTTCTCTTTGTAACTTTTAATAATGTGTGGATATGATCTGTTTATCTCTCTGGACCCACTGTGCATCCTTCCCTGCCCCACTCTGAGGCCGAGGAGGAAAACATGAATGGACTAAATCACTGGACTCCCATGCCCTCTAGCTTCTGGTTGGAGTTCAACCAAAGAGAGGCAGTGCCAGGAAACCCTGAAGCCACTTTGCAGTCCACACTCAACATGTCCAGCAATGAATTCATCATCCTCCCTGAGCAGGGGGCTCGGGCTCTTATGGTACCAATCTGCCCTAGCAAGAAACCTAGGCATCCTCTTCAAATCCTATGCAGGAAGTCACTGCGATTCATCCATTCTACTTCATTCTTTCTGCCTCCTTTCGGCATCCAAATATCCTCCTCAATTAACTGCATCCAGTCCTGCCTCTCCACGACCCAGTCTCTCTACTCTGCCACCAGAGTCATCTTCCTAATCCCATTGCTCTCCTGCTTGATTCTTCAGAGGCTCCCAACTGCCCACAGGATAAAAGCTAAGAGTCCCTTAGCAGGGTGCCCACCTGGCCCTGAAGCCTCTGCAACTTCTTGCCATTTCCCACTCCCTCCTCACATCCACTCTGAGATACGAGTTCCCTAGACAGACACACACACCCATCTCCACATTCATCTATTCATCTTCTGGCTAATCTCTATGTATCCTTCAAAACTTGGCTCAGGAAACCCTTCCTCCAGGAGCACATCCCTGATCCAGCTCCCATCAGGTGAGCTGTCCCTCTTATGAGCTTTTGTGGCACCCTGTGATGTCTATCCCAGAATTCCCACACACCTTCAGTGACTGGTGCGTATCTTTCCCCTCCCACCACACTACAGGATTCTCGGGTCAGTGTGGTGCTCACATCTTTTTCATCTTTGCATCCCCAGCACCCTGTCCAGTATGTGGCATGGAGGAGGTGCTCAATAAATGTTTACTGTGTAAACACGGAAGAGGAAATAAACTTGGTAACACTTAAAAATAGCACAAATAATGTTAATTGTAGAATCTAGGGGTTGGGTATACGGTATTTCAGCTATTCTGTATGTTTGAAAATTTTTCTAATAAAACATTGGGGGGAAAATAATAAATAAATATGCTCTAACCTGTCCATAAGTTTTTTTAAAAATGCAAGGCAACAGAAGTTAAATCACACAATAGGATACTAGGGATTAGAAAAAGAAAGAAAAACCATCCCCATCTCTTCAGGGCTGCCTTTGCTGTGGTTTCCTAAAATTATCCCTCCCCTTCCTGGCCTCTTTCCTGGTCATCTGCCATTTCCCCTCCCCACCTTTTCCTCCCTGTCCTGTTGCTGCATCCCCTCCCCCATCTATACACACACATACTCTGCCTTGGTAAAGCCTGGGGGGTGGTGGCAGGCTGTTATTACCTGAGGGATCATCAGAGGTGGGACCTACATTGATCTGGACGGTTTCAAACGGAGATGTTGGATCATCTCCTAGGAGGCAGAGTGGGGGTGCCAAGGACTCTGTCTTCACAACCAGCACCTCTCCTACACCAGAGGCCTAGGTGAGAGTGGGAGGTGAAGGGGGGCGGCACAAAAAAGAAAAGAAAACAAGGGAAGGTGTTGAGAGCAAGAGCAAGAACAAAAGCTTTAGAGCTTACTAATTATTTGACATTCTGGTTTGAATGGTACTAAGCATCTCCCAAAGCTGTCTCTGGCCCCTCATTTTCTCTTTCTACTTTATTTCTGGGAGGGCTGATGAAGTCTCATGATTTTAAATATTGCCTTAGAGTGGACAACTTGGGCAAGAGCAATTCTAGAATTCTCAGCAGTTAACAACTCTCTTCTTCCCAGCCCCACCATGGCTGCCACATATCTCTGTATGTTAAAAAGACTCCATCTTTTTCGACAACCACAGCAAAAATATGTAAAAGGAGGGTATTAAAGTAATTCAAAGGCACCACCACTACTCTATGACCTATAGCACACAAAACATTTTCTCAGCATGTATGGGTGAAGGGAATGGAACACAGTCCCTGCCACAAACAGTAGAAGGAGGGAGATGGCTCTCACCTGGCTGGAGGGTTCTGTGGAAAGATGGGATGATTCGGAGCTGAGGGAGGAAGAGGAGCAGGGGGAGGATGGCTCAGACTTCACCTGAAGCTCTGGAAGAAAAGGGTTAGGGAATCAGCAGGAAGCAGAGCCTGAGAAGTCCAAAAAGTATCCAAAGACATGGAGGTAGGGATCCCTCACCTGGGGCAAAGGGAAAAGAACACATAATAAGGGACTGAAGGAGAGAGGAGTGCACAGGTACTTATGAAGAGGAGGTGTGAGGATACAGGGAGTTTCACAGTTCCTGGGAAACAGTGGAAAGAGACGGTTTTGGAAGGATGAGGGAATCACAAAGGATATCTTTTTTTTTTTTTAAGATTTTATTTATTTATTTGAGAGAGAGAGAGAGAGAGAGAGAGAGAGAATGAATGGGGGGCGGGGCAGAGGGAGAAGCTGACTCCCCGCTGAGCAGGGAGCCTGATGCAGGCTCCATCCCAGGACCCTGAGATCATGACCCGAGCCGAAGGCAGACATTCAACCAACTGAGCCACCCAGGCGCCCCTCAGAAAGGGTATCTTACCTGGGAAGATAGGCAGGGGGTCCCAAGGTGGTTCAGGGGGGCTGACATCCATCCCCACGTCCAGGGAGCTGCTGCCAAACTGAATAAAGGAGGACATTAGACGGCAAGAATGTGCAGAAGATTGAACAGCTCTATGAGCTCTGGTCTGGGGCTGAGTCCTGGTTCCAAGGCAACTCCCACCCGCCAAAGGTTAGAGACAAGGCTGGGGGCGCAATACCGGGACATCCTGCTCTGGGCAGCGGAAGAGCTGCGTCTGCTCCTCCGCCACATCATCCAGGCCGGTGTACAAAGTGCTGTCTGCAAGAGATGCAGAGCTTCAGCGGGGGTCGTCCGGTGGCCCAGCCTACAGATCCACACACAGCCCTGGGCCCATCCCTCATTGGCTCGGCTCAGCCAGACCTACCGCCCGCCCACTTGAAACGTGATACAGCCAAAGAATTTCAGCCCCTCCTTCCCCCACCCCGGAACAACGCGACGTTTCCGTAGGGAGCGGAGGTCTTTCCCAACTCCCGCATCCCCCGAAAGCACGACGAGCCCCCCTGCTCCGCCCTCCTTCGGGTGATAAGATTCCGTATTTGCCCAGCCTTCTTCTGTAGACCTCCGCTTCCTCCCTGCGTGCCTCAGGAGCACAGCATGCCACAGCCCTCCTCCCTCCCCAAGGCCTCACTCCGCAGACCCCAGTCCTCCGGGCTCAGCAAGTTGTCCGTGAAAAAACGTGTTGGGTCCGCAATCTCGCTGAGAAGCATCAGTTCCGCCATCTTTCCTTCCCGCCCCCCAACCATGAGACCGTTCCCAAGGCCCGCCTCTCCCCATCATCGACTAATCAGTTGACTCTTAAAAAAAGCGGGGGGCGCGTCCCGGAAGGTCTACCGACCAGTAAGAGACCTGGGTGCTGAGTACATGAGGCGGCTGGACAGGCCGGGCCAATGGGAGCGCGGCAGGAGGATAGCACTCCCACTCAACGGGGCCGTACGGTTTGCGCATGCGCCGAACAGGAGCCAACGAGCGTGAGCCTGGGAGATGTAGTTCCTGGGGTTTAAAGGCCCTCCGTCTCCCCAGTCAGTCCTAAATTTAGTAGTTCATGTATCTTGCATTCATCCTCGGGTATGGATGAGCCCCCCAAAATGTAGCACACGTGATCATATGGCTTTTTATTGGTAAAGGAGGGAAAGAGGCGCACTGAGACCACCGCTATTTCCCTAGGAAGGCAAAAGCTGGGAGTGGGACATGGGCTGAAAGCCTCCCTCTGGGTCTCCTCAAAGTCTCACAGGATAAACCACAATTCACAGGTTCCTGTCTCTTAAAATTTAACTTTTAATCAGCCAAACATCTTGCGCAGACCCTGAGCCAGCCCTGCATCTTGTTTCTTCCCCTGAATGATCACCTTTCCCAGCTCCTCCTGGGCTGCCCGGTTTTTTGGGTCTACCGCCAGCACCTTCCTGAGGTCAGCAGTTGCTTTTTCAAGGTTCCCAAGGGCAGCCTGGGCAACCCCCCTTCGGTACAAGGCCTTTAAATGGTCAGGCTCCCGCTCCAGCACTCGGTCACAGCTCTGGGCAGCCAACTGGGGCTGCCCTAGCAACAACTGACAGGCAGCCAGGTTGGCATGAAGAACAGTTCGTTCTGGAGGGCCAGGTGGGGGTAAAGTCAGCAGCAGCCGAAGAGCCCGTCCATAGCATCTGGCGGCTCCTTCGGGGTTCCCAGCTCGAAATAATTCTGTGCCCCTTGCACGTTCTTCCCTGGCCAGGGCTTCCTTCTCACTAGCCTCCAGCTCCCAGGAGTCCCTGCCCTGAGTGAAGGAGGCCAGTGTGAGCCTGAAAGGAGATTCAGAGTGCTCAGAGAGCTGAAGCTCTGCCTCCTCACCTTGACACATGGACTCCAAGCATTTCTCTATGAGCTCCCCCCAAGTCCCCTCCCTCCACGGGCCTAACCCCATAGTTATCTCTGTCCAGCCCTCTGGCAGGCCTGACCCAAAAGGACACCCAAAAGCCAGTACCCGGCAGCAGGAACCTAGCTTGGGTTTGTCCAAGCCATGGCCACGGATTATGATCTTCTTAACAAAGCTCCCATCGGGACAGTACCAGAGATCAGAAGCTTGAAGGGGCTCTGGCATCTCACTGGTTGATCCATGAGATTTAGCAGAGTCTCCTTGAAGTCCAGAGGCCAGTTTTTCAGTCCCTTGAGGTTTCTCTAGAATTTGGCTGGCTAGATTTGGGCTCACTCTCAGCTCAAGGATTTCAGTAGGAGGGTCTTGGGGCTGCTGCCTAATCTGGGTAGTTGAATCAAGGTTCTCCTGGGGGTTCTTTTCCCATTGTTGTTGTGGTTGAGAGGTGTCCTTCTCTCCCATTGGATTGACTGGTAGCGTCTCCATTTGGCTGCCTGGTCCCTTCCACCGTGGGTGAAGAGTTTTAGTCGAATGAGATATGTCTCAGGTCAGCACCTGAAAAGAAAACCAAAACAATGCTAATGGCAAGCTTCTTATTTAGATTCCCTTTTCGTCCTCTCCCGTCCTTCTGGGACCCAGGCCCCCAGTCCTCAAAGTCTCTCTCTTTTTTTTTTTTCCTCCAAAAATCTCTGTCGGGCTCGAGCCTCCTCCAGTCCACCCACAAACTAATCCAGACCTAATCCAGAACTATAAATTCCACAAATCCCTGCGGTTCGGGTAGCCGCCCCAACTACGGACACCGATCGAGTCAAAAAGTACCTGGGCGGCCAAAACGCCTAGCCTGGTGGCAATAGCCGGACCATTCGAATCCCCTCTCCTTCCGAAGCTAAGTGCTTCCTGAATACAGTCCTCAGTCTTGCTCTGGGCGGAGAGGACGGCCGAGGGCCACGGGCATCTGGGGACAATGACAGCTAAAGCTGGAGCCCGCGAGGCTGCGAATCTAATCAAATTCCTGGCAGCCAATCCGGAGGAGGGAGAGGGCTGGTTGGCCCGCCTTTTGGACGTGACATCATTTCCCCCTCCCCGCAACCGGGAAGCTCTAGGCCTTAGCAACCGATCCTGGCCGAATCAAACCGAACTAGGCGGGGTCCGACTAGCCAGGTTATTGAGACTAAAAGTCTGGAGAAGTCCTGGAATGGGAAATTGGGGTTCATGAGGGAGAGGGAGGGAATGGTAGCGGTAGCAGTCTTTTTATCTGAAGACCTCAGGCCCACCTGTGCTGTTCTCCTTATCCCTGTGTTCAGGGCTCCCTGCCAGAGCCAGCCAGCCTGTTCCTTCCACCCTTCAGTCCAGGGTGCTGCAAGAGAAACCCTCAGGCCTCTTTCTTCCCAACTGCCCCTATGCCCTTGTGGGATCACCTGAAGCTTCTCCTTACCTGTTCCCTCATATTCATCATTGGCTTTCAAGTCTTTTTCCTCGGGAAATCTTAGTGCTTTTCAAACTTTTTATGTGCATGCACATCACCTGGGGAACTGTTAAATCTCAGGTTGTGATTTAGGAAGCCTGGAGTGGGGTCTATGACTCTGCCCTCCCTCCCTCCCTTCCTTCCTTCCTTCCTTCCTTCCTTCCTTCCTTCCTTCCTTCCTTCCTTCCTTCCTCCCTCCCTCCCTCCCTCCCTTCCTTCCTTCCCTCCTTCCCTCCCTCTCTCCTTTCTCTCCTTCCTTCCTCCCTCCCTCCCTTCCTTCTCTAAAGTGTACTTTATTCAGATTTCTTACTTTTTGCCCAATGACCTTTTTCTGTCCCAGGATCCTACCCAGGATACCACATGCCATTTAATCATGTTTCCTTAGCTCTTCTTGACTTTGAGTTTTCTCTGCCCTATGTTTCAACCTGTTTTGAATTAGTTTTCAAGAGATGCTCTTTTACTTAAAATTTTTAAAATTCTTTATTTAAATTCAATTTAGCTAACATTTACTGTATTATTAGTTTCAAGGGCAGAATTTAGTGATTCATCATTTGCATATAATACCCAGTGCTCATTATATCACCTGCCCTCCTTAATGCTCATCATCCAATTACCCCTCCTCCCACCCCCTCCCCTCCAGCAACCCTCAGTTTGTTTCCTAAGGTTAAGAGTCTTTTATGGTTTGCCTCCCTCTCTGGTTTCGTCTTATTTTATTTTTCCTTCCCTTCCCCTATGTTCATCTGTTTTGTTTCTTAAATTCCACATGAGTGAATTCACATGATAATTGTCTTTTTCTGGCTAACTTATTTCACTTAACATAATACCCTCTAGTTTCACCACGTCCTTGCAAATGGCTAGATTTCATTCTCTTTGATGGCTGAGTAGTATTCCATTGTGTGTGTGTGTGTGTATATATACATATGTATATATATATCACTTTATCCATTCATCTGTCGATGGACATCTGGGGTCTTTCCATAGTTTGGCTATTGTGGACATTGCTGCTTATAAACATTGGAGTGCTGGTGCCCCTTCGAATCACTATGTTTGTGTCAATACCTAGTAGTGCAATTGCTGGGTCATAGGGTAGATCTATTTTCAACTTTTTTTTTTAAGATTTTATTTATTTATTCATGAGAGATGGAGAGAGAGAGAGAGAGAGAGGCAGAGGCAGAGGGAGAAGCAGGCTCCCTGCTGAGCAGGGAGCCCGATGCGGGACTTGATCCCAGGACTCTGGGATCATGACCTGAGCCGAAAGCAGACGCTTAACCATCTGAGCCACCCAGGTGCCCTATTTTCAACTTTTTGAGGAAACTCCATACTGTTTTCCAGAGTGGCTGCACTAGCTTGCATTCCCACCAACAGTGGAGGAGGGTTCCCCTTTCTCCACATCTTTGCCAACATCTGTTGTTTCCTGAGTTATTAACTTTAGCCATTCTGACTGGTGTGAGGACATATCTCATTATGGTTTTGATTTGTATTTCCCTGATGCCAAGTGATGTTGAGCATTTTCATGTGTCTGTTAGCCATTTGTTTGTCTCCTTTAGAGAAATGTCTGTTCATGTCTTCTGCCCATTTCCTGACTAGATTATTTGTTTTCTGGGTGTAGAGTTTGTAAGTTCTTTATGGATTTTGGATACTAGCCCTTTTTCTGATAAGACATTTGCAAATATCTTCTCCCATTCTGTTGGTTGCCTCTTAGTTTTGTTGACTGTTTCCTTTGCTGTGCAAGACTCTTTTATCTTGATGAAGTCCCAATAGTTCATTTGTGCTGATTCTGCATTTCTAACAAGATCTTGGATGGTGATGCTGCTGATCCATGGACCACAATTTGAATAGCATGATTCTAGAATAACTCATCCCACTCTTGTCACCCTTGCTCTGTGCCCCTTCAGTTTGTACTATATTTTGCATATATAACTGGTAAAACCTGCCCCATTGGGTGTGTGAGTGGAAAACTGGTCCTTCTCCTCCTATAAAGGTTGTAGGTCCCTTTTGTGATTCAGCTTGCTTGACTAGCTCCTAGCACAGGCTGGACCACCACAGCTCTTCAGGGAAGGAGAATCCCATTCTTAGTACCTCACTTCAGCTCCTTATTCAGTTTGCTCTCTGATAACCTGCCATTGTGCCCCAGGCTACAAGGACCATGCCAGGACAGCCAGAAGGGGAGGTAGTTTCATCAGTACACACAGAACTGTGTCAAGACAGTCCTCTCCCTGTTTTGTATTGAGACTCAAGCCACTAATGTAGACTTTTTCTCAAGTTTTATTTCTGGGTTCTGTGTCAGAGTAACCTTAGTCCACTGCCACCTCTTCCCTTATGGCTAAATACTCTGATTCTTGTAATCCTTGGGCTCCTATTGAAAATTAATCCACCTTTTTTCCCTTTCCATTTCAAGGATTTTTGGAAAAGGCAGGATGTCTAGAAGGAGTCACAAAAGGTTTGATTGTGGCCTAATCCTTGGACAAAGTTTGCTAATTTGTATTGTGTGCCTTAACTGAGAGGGCCACTCTGATGACCCTTCAAAGATCAGCTTCTCTCAATGAAAAGAAACTGTACTCTGCTACAAATATATTGCTTTGTAATGTTCTCTTATTTTGTCTGTGTATGTTTCAGTTCCAACAGACTCTGCAGGACAGAGGCTTTGTCTCTATTTCTTTTGTGTCATCTCATTCATTCATTCATTCCACAAATACTTATTGAGCACCTGCTATGTTCCAGGCAGCATGCTAGGAAGTGGGGGTACGTAGATGAATGAGACTGACACAGTCCCTGCTCTCAGGGAACTTCTAGTCTGGCCAAGGGAATACTAATTACAGTGGCTTGAAGAAGCGTGAGATGCTATAAGAGTGGATGAAGGATTAGAGGGTATTCCTTGGGGGTGAGACATTTTTGCTGCTATTCAAAGAATGAGTTAGAACTCAATCTCAGTTCTATATAGACCCCATATTGAAAACCACTGAATTAAGTGGTTGACTATGTCTCTTCAGGTGATCCCTTGTCACCTGACTAAAAACACATACAAACATAGGCACATAAACTCCTAAAAAAAGTAATCCAAATCATCCAAAATGAAAATATTTTTATTTTTAAATAAATAAAATTTGAATTTCATCAAAATGAAAACACAGAATTTAAGTTTTATGAAAGAGGACTCAGAATCCTCAGAGGAGAAATCCATGGATCTTTAGATTCCCCCAGGTTTCAACTTGAGTAGGAAGGGACCAAGATGTGGAGACTCAGAAATGGGGAAGAGCATTGGTTCTTCCACAAAGTGTTGCTGCATGAATGTTAACTGACTCACTGCTTGCTCTCTTCTGGTTCCCTGCCCCTTGAGTCTCATTATGCTGGGGCTCAGCTCTCTAGGGATAGTCACTGAGGAATCAGGAAGAAGCAGGGAAACAAGCTAGGAGGATTATATCCCCAGGCCTGACTAGAGAACATGGGATCTGAGGAGGACATAAAAAGAGGATGACAAGTGAAATTTTGCTTACCTGTTGGAGTAGAAGCTTGGATGGGGGAGTGAGGAAGGAGCAATGTTTCCTTTCTCTTTCCCCTAAAGATTTGAGAATGAAATGGAAGAAGAGCAGCCTTGAGGGGAGGAGATGAAAAGGAACCTTCTTCTCCAAGTGACTAGACTCAATTCCAACCTCCTACTACAAGTGTCCTCTGTTCTCTTTCTTCTTTTGGTGTTGCAAGGACAAACCTCACCAACATCTAATTGTATGGATGCTCTGGGACATGACTTACCCTGTGTCCGTCTAAGACATTTCCCCTGCCTCAGGTGAGAGGGATGGTGGGTGGGGGAGCAGCACACTGGAACCTCTGGAAAGGGAATGAGATTAAGGAATACTCTGTGTTAAGAAAGTCAACGTCAAAGGGACATCTGGGAGAATGGAAGGACTTGGGGGCTGGGGTGTCACTGCTTCTGCAATCTGTGATTATGGACAATAAATCCTATGCTGGAAAAATTCTCCCTTCATCCAAGTCATTATAGGGGGCACTTAATGCTGTTGAAGATCATTCTGAGGGAAAGCCCCATATTTGACAAGTTTCTGAGGCTTTACCTGTAAATGTTTTAAATCCCACCTGGCATCACCTCTGTCCATCTGTCCTTCTTTCTGAGTCACCTCCTTCCAAGGTGGCTCAGAGGATCTAGCTATATTCTGCTACTCTCCTTGCCCTATTCCATAAGGGCATTTTGTGTGTGGGTTTTTTTAATTGAAGTATAGTTGACACACAATGTTACATTATTTTCAAGCGTATGATGTAATGATTGGATAGGTCTATATGTTATGCCATGCTCACCACAAGTGTAGAGGCCATCTGTCACTCATACAAGACTATTATAATACCATTGACCATATCCCCTATGGTGTACCTTTTATCCCTGTGACTTATTCATTCCATAACTGGAAGCCTGTATCCCCCGGCTTCACACACTTTGCCCATCCCCCGGCCCCCTCCCCTCTGGCAACTATCAGTTTGTTATGGGTCTGTTCCTCCTCCATGGGGGCATTGTTTTGCTTTCATCAAAGATCTAACCTGATGGCAGAAGCCCAGAAGAGGTTCAGGAGCTGGTGCACGATAATTTGTGAGCTGGTTGTTGTTACCTGTTGTCTTCAAACACACATAGCATGTGACACCTGCCCTCTAAATGGGTGAAGTAAGATTCTTATTCATTCAATAATCTTTACTGAGTACTCAGAATTTGTCAATGAAACATGGAGATACAAAAAGTTGAAAATAGAGCTACCCTACGACCCAGCAATTGCACTACTGGGTATTTATAAGATACAAATGTAATGATCTGAAGGGGCACCTGCACCCCAATGTTCATAGCAGCAGTGTCCACAATAGCCAAACTATGGAAGAGCCTAGATATCCATCAACAGATGGAAGGTTAAAGAAGATGTGGTACACACACACACACACACACTTGAATATTACACAGCCATCAAAAATTGAAATCTTGCCATTTGCAACGATGTGGATGGAACTAGAGGGTGTTACGCTAAGTCAAATAAGTCAATCAGAGAAAGACAATTATCATATGATCTCACTGATATGTGGAATTTAAGAAACAAAACAGAGGATCATCGGGGAAGAGAGGAAAAAATAAAACAAGATGAAACCAGAGACGGAAATAAACCATGAGACTCTTTTTTTTTTTTTAAAGATTATTTATTTACTTATTTGACAGAGACACAGCAAGAGAGAGAACACAAGCAGGGGGAGTGGGGGAGGAGAAGCAGGCTTCCCACCAAGCAGGGAGCCCAATGCGGGGCTCGACGTGGGGCTCGACGCGGGGCTTGATGCGGGGCTCGCTCCCAGGACCTTGGGATCATGACCTGGGCCTAAGGCAGGCGCTTAACGACTGCGTCACCCAGGTGCCCCAACCATAAGAGACTCTTAATCATAGGAAACCAACTGAGGGTTGCTGAAGGGGAGGGGGATGGAGGGATGGGGTAACTGGGGGATGGACATAAGGAGGGCATGTAATGTAATGAGCACTGGGTATTATATAAGGCTGATGAATCATAGACCTGTACCTCTGAAACCAATAATACATTATATGTTAATTAAAATAATAAATAAGAAAAATGGATATAAATACAGAGATCCCCACCAGCAGTCTAATAAAGGGTAAGGTGTCATAGTTAACAAAAGCTCCAGATGCAAGAGTGAAAGTGATAAGTGGCAGGGAAGTTATTTCCAACTGGGGGTGATCTGAAAAGGAGTCCAGAGGGTTAAGCCTTGGAGGATGGCCATAATTTTGATCTGCATAGATAGAAAGGATTTATTGCAGATGAAGGAAGCAATACAAGGCAGGCGAGATAAGGAAATGAAAGCCACTTTACATTCAGTATTATTCATCTCTGGCTTGTCAATCTCAGCTTTCCCAGGCTATTTCAATACTCAATGCAGGCTGCCCTGTCACAAGGCATCAAACTGGTTGGAATTTTTTATACCCTCACATTCTCCTGCATTCCATACTCACCACATGGAACCATATGCTGCACTTACTCTCTGCCATTTATCACCAGCAAGAGAGACAAAAATTCTAGCTTTCCAAAGGCTAAATAAATTTCCCCTTCTGTTTAGCTTTGGTGGTTTCTGTGGTTTTAGTTCTGCTGGGATTTATGTCAAAATTGTTCCTCCCTCCTCTTTGCTCCCAAAAACATTTTGCTTGTATATCCCTTATAGGCAGGGTTTTCAGGCAGGATGAAGCAGTGAAAGGCAGACTTTTCCACAGTGAAACATTTAATGATAAGAGCTGCTCTTTACTGAATCTTGACCATACATTATGACCACAATACCAGGCACTGTGCTATTTTTAATCAAGTGATGAGGGAAAGCCTCCTTGTGGTGGTGATATTTGTGTAAAGACATAAATGATGTAAGGGAACAGGTGCTCAGATAACTGGAGGAAGAGTGTCCAGGAAGACAAAAACAGGAGTGCAAAGGCCCCGAGGCAGGAGGGAATAGGATTTTTATGTTAAATTCATAGCAGTTATGAGAACAGCAAGGAGGCCAGAGTGGGTGGAGCAGAGTAAGCAAGGCAAAAGGTGGGAGGAGATGAAGTCAAAGAGGTAGAGAAGAACAAGGCCAGGTAGGCGTCATAGGCCAATGTGAGTATTTTGGATTTTGTTCTAAGTTTATAAATGGTAGCCATCAGAAGGTTTAAGCAAGGTGAGTGATATCATCTGGTAATTTAAAAGATCACTCTGATTTCTGCATGGGGGAAGGACTGTATCAGTCAAAAATGGAAGGAGAAAATCCAGTTAAGGGGCTAGTCGAGGGACAATGGTAGCATGGGAGCTTGGATTAGGGAGAGGATCAAGGGAAGAGTGCTGAGGCTGTGTAATATGTGGGAGTCTGGAAGAGAAGTAGGAGTGGTCCGTGAAAACAGAAGGAGCAGAAAATAAGGAACTAGGGAATATAATACTTTCTTTAGTTGGATCCAGAAAGAGTATTAAAGTGAAGAAAGCATTTCAAAGAGGAAGGAGCATTCAACTGTGACAAAAGTTGCTGATGGTCTAGCCCAGGGTTTCTCAATCTTGGTGCATATATATTACAAAGTAATTTAATGAACATCATGCAGTTTAAAAAATAAAATCTTTCTGGGGCGCCTGGGTGGCTGAGTCTGTTAAGCATCTGACTCTTGATTTCCGCTCAGGTCATGATTTCAGGGTCCTGGGATCAAGCTGTGTGTCATGCTCTTTGCTCCTTTCTCTCTGTTCCCCACCCCCTCGCGCTCTCTCTCTAAAATAAATAAATAAATAAATCTTTAAAAAGAAAAAAGAAAATCTTCTTGTTATTGTTAAAGTTCCCCGTGTATATTCCTCTCCGACTGGAATTCCTCTCTTGCCAAGGGGTATCCACTATTCTGAATGTTGTGCTTTCACTGCATAGGTGAGTAGAAAAAAATGAGGTGGGTTTTCTTTTTTCCTTCTCAAAGACAAGGTATATTATTACAACATCTCTGCATGATGATGGAAATGTTTCAGTAACTGATTGTGCAGGAGAGATAGGAGTTAATTTCAAGAGTTCTGTTTCTGAGAGGTAAGAACAGACAGGATCCCAATACACAGATGGGGTGGGGGCTGGAAGCAGGTCAGCTTCTCTGCAGTAACAAGGAGAAGGCAATAAATACAGCCGAGATGCAAGTGGCCTAGTAGATTTGGGGGGTGAAACCAGGAGGAAGTTCTCTTCTGAAAATTTCTTTCTTTTTTTTAATTTAATTTAATTTAATTTTATTGTGTTATGTTATTCACCATACAGTACATCATTAGTTTTTGATGTAGTGTTCCATGATTCATTGTTTTCATATAACACCCAATGCTCCATGCAGTATGTGCCCTCCTTAATACCCATCACCGGGCTAACCCATCCCCCTACGCCCCTCCCCTCTAAAACCCTCAGTTTGTTTCTCAGAGTCCATAGTCTCTCATGGGTCATCTCCCCCTCTGATTCCCCCCCTTCATTTTTCCCTTCCTTCTCCTAATGTCCTCCATGCTATTCCTTATGTTCCACATATAAGTGAAACCATATGATAATTGGCTTTCTCTGCTTGACTTATTTCACTTAGCATAATCTCCTCCAGTCCCATCCATGTTGATGTAAAAGTTGGGTATTCATCCTTTCTGATGGCTGAGTAATATTCCATTGTATATATGGACCACATCTTCTTTATCCATTCATCTGTTGAAGGGCATCTCGGCTCTTTCCACAGTTTGGCTATTATGGACATTGCTGCTATAAACCCTGGGGTGCATATGGCCCTTCTTTTCACTACATCTGTGTCTTTGGGGTAAATACCCAGGAGTGCAATTGCTGGGTCATAGGGTAGCTCTATTTTTTAATTTTTGAGGAACCTCCACACTGTTTTCCAAAGTGGCTGTACCAACTTGCATTCCCACAAACAGTGTAAGAGGGTTCCCCTTTCTCCACAACCTCTCCAACATTTGTTGTTTCTTGCCTTGTCCATTTTTGCCATTCTTAGTGGTGTAAGGTGGTATCTCAATGTGGTTTTGATTTGAATTTCCCTGATGGCTAATGATGATGAACATTTTTTCATGTGTCTGTTAGCCATTTGTATGTCTTCTTTTGTGAAGTGTCTGTTCATGTCTTCTGCCCATGCCCATTTTTTGACTTGATTATTTGTTTTTTGGGTGTTGAGTTTGAGAAGTTCTTTATAGATCTTGGATACCAGCCCTTTATCTGTAGTGTCATTTGCAAATATCTTCTCCCATTCTGTGGGTTGCCTCTTTGTTTTGTTGACTGTTTCCTTTGCTGTGCAGAAGTCCCAAAAGTTCATTTTTGCTTTTGTTTCACTAGCTTTTGGAGATGTATCTTGAAAAGACACAAAAAGATGGAAAAACATTCCATGCTCATGGATCGGAAGAATAAAATGTTAAAATGTCTATGTTGGGGGTGCCTGGGTGGCTCAGTCGTTAAGCATCTGCCTTCGGCTCAGGTCATGATCCCAGGGTCCTGGGATGGAGCCCCACATCAGGCTCCCTGTTCTGCGGGAAGCTTGCTTCTCCCTCTCCCACTCCCTCTGCTTGTGTTCCCTCTCTCACTGTGTCTCTCTCTGTCAGATAAATAAATAAAATATTTTTAAAAAAAGTCTATGTTGCCCAGAGCAATCTGTACCTTCTATGACATCCCGATCAAAATTCCAATGACATTTTTCTTTTTCTTTTTTTAATTATGTTATGTTAATCACCATACATTACATCATTAGTTTTTGATGTAGTGTTCCATGATTCATTGTTTGTGTATAACACCCAGTGCTCCATGCAGTACGTGCCCTCTTTAATACCCATCACCAGGCTAACCCATCCCCCCAACCCCCTCCCCTCTGGAACCCTCAGTTTGCTTCTCTGAGTCCTTAGTCTCTCATGGTTCATCTCCCCCTCCGATTCCCCCCTTCATTTTTCCCTTCCTACTATCTTCTTCTTCCTCTCCTTCTTCTTCTTCCTCTCCTTCTCCTTCTTCTTCTTCTTCTTCTTCTTCTTCTTCTTCTTCTTCTTCTTCTTCTTCTTCTTCTTCTTCTTCTTCTTCTTTTAACATATAATGTATGATTTGCTTCAGAGGTACAGGTCTGTGATTCAACAGTCTTACACAATTCACAGCGCTCACCATAGCACATACCCTCCCCAACGTCTATCACCCAGCCACCCCATCCCTCCCACCCCCCACCACTCCAGCAACCCTCAGTTTGTTTCCTGAGATTAAGAATTCTTCATATCAGTGAGGTCATATGATACATGTCTTTCTCTGATTGACTTATTTCGCTCAGCATAATACCCTCCAGTTCCATCCACGTCATTGCAAATGGCAAGATTTCATTCCTTTTGATGGCTGCATAATATTCCATTTATATATGTACCACATCTTCTTTATCCATTCATCTGTCGATGGACATCTTGGCTCTTTCCAGTTTGGCTATTGTGGACATTGCTGCTATAAACATCAGGGTGCACATACTTCTTCGGATCCCTACGTTTGTATCTTTGGGGTAAATACCCAGTAGTGCAATTGCTGGGTTGTATGGTAGCTTTATTTTCAACTTTTTGAGGAATCTCCATACTGTTTTCCAGAGTGGCTGAATCAGTTTGCATTCCCACCAGCAGTGTAGGAGGGTTCCCCTTTCTCTGCATCCCCGCCAACATCTGTTGTTTCCTGACTTGTTAATTTTAGCCATTCTGACTGGTGTGAGGTGGTATCTCATTGAGGTTTTGATTTGGATTTCCCTGATGCCGAGTGATGTTGAGCACTTTTTCATGTGTCTGTTGGCCATTTGGATGTCTTCTTTGGAAAAATATCTGTTCATGTCTTCTGCCCATTCCAATCACATTTTTCAAAGTGCTGGAACAAACAATCCTAAAATTTGTATGGAATCAGAAAAGACCCCGAATCGCCAAGGAAATGTTGAAAAAGAAGAAGAAAGTTGGGGGCATCACGTTGCCCTATTTCAAGCTATATTACAAAGCAGTGATCATCAAGACAGTATGGTACCAGCACAAAAACAGACATATAGACCAATGGAACAGCATAGAGAGCCCAGAAATGGATCCTCAACTCTATGGTCAAATAATCTTCGACAAAGCAGGAAAAAGTGTGCAATGGAAAAAAGACAGTCTCTTCAATAAATGGTGCTGGGAAAATTGGACAGCTATACACAGAAGAATGAAACTCGACCATTCTCTAACACCATACACAAAGGTAAACTCAAAATGGATGAAAGACCTCAATGTAAGACAAGAATCCATCAAAATCCTAGAGGAGAACATAGGCAGTGACCTCTTTGACATCAGTCTTCTGAAAATTTCTATTTTCTCACTGAATAGGAAGAAAGGTCATCATCTTGTGAAATTGTGGTCTCAGATTTGGGGAATGTGAACTGCCTGGGGAAATGTGAGCAGGCCATTCTGAGGATTGAAAGGAAGTGAGACCAGTCAATATGACTGTGTGTTTTTCCTCAGACAGATTCAGCTGTTGGGTGCAGGTGTGGAACAGGCAGAGTTGGATTTAACCAGGGCTAAAATGTGTCTGAAGGAGAAGGGCCAAGAATAAAAGGGCAAGGGCTGAGAGGTGATGATAGTGTTGAACCTTAGGATATACACTGAGTAATGAGGGGAATGAAAAATTGAGGGGATCAAATATAATGAAGTGTGAGAAAGTTGATGGATGGAAGATCTTTCATGGGATTGAAGAATTTTGGAATGGGATGCTGAATGGAGGAGGGGGTGACATGCAAAGACTGAACAGATTTGGAAGAGGCAGCTGTTATTGATGGTAACCAAGTTGAAGGTATGACAGTGGGAGAAGAGTGGCTAAGGAGTGGGGAAAAACCTCAGGGGAAGTGAGGTAGGCCAGGACCTGACCAGTATGCTGGATGGTTATCTACAGGGATATCAAAGCCACCCAAAATAATGAAATGACAGAGGTGGTGGTAGAGAGGAAGACAGTAACCTAGGTACTAAATTTTCAATGAATTAGGGGGAATGATGACCCAGAGTCAAATCATGGGAGAATGAAATCTCCCATGTAGATGTTAGAAGGGGCCAGAGCCTTTCCCAGAGGATGGAATCTCTGTCCATGGTGGTGCAAGAGCCAAGGGCACCATGCCGGGAGGGAATTGAGATAAAGTGGGTGGAGAATCAAATTGGAATATGCCTTCACTTCACTCCAGAATCAAATGAATATGCCTCCAGACTCCAGGAGTCTGGGTGAAGTGATCTGGAAGAAGTCATTGTGATTCACTTCTTCCTCTGCCTAATTCTCTTCCATTCAATTGAGTTCAAAGATTGGTACAAGAGGTTTTACCTGATGAGGATCTAAAAGCCAGAGAAAAGCCAAATTTGGCTCCTGCCTTCAAGCAGCTCTCAAAATAAGACGTGTGCATCAAGATCTCAGGTGAGAAGAGATGGGAAAATGCAGATAAAGTGAACAATGTATAGGCGTTAGACCTGCATACCTTTCTGTTAAAGAACGTTGCTCTAGTTGAAGCCACACCTTTTGGGTTTCCCCCTTCTCCCTTTGTGGTCCCTAAACTGCTTCTAAGCCTGTAATTCCCAACCTTAGCTGCCCTTTGGAATTAACTGGGGATGTCCAAAGAAATACTGATGCCTGAGTCCCACCTCCAGAGATTGTGATTTAATTGGTTCAGGATGTGACCTGGGCTTTGGGATTTTTAAATGCTCCCAGATGACTCTAATGTATAGCCAGGGGTGAGAATCAGTGCTCCAAGGAATGTCTGGAGCTCTGTTTATAGAAACCACTGCTTTAGTCCAAACCATAGGAGAGGAATTCCTTCTGGCTTGAGTCAGGGGGTGAATTGATCTGAGCCCTGAAGGATAGGTAAATTTTGGCCAAGTGGAGATGCAGATGTGAAGGAGGAGAACATCATGAGCACAAGTTCCGATGTGGTCTGAAACACCCGACAAGCAGCAAACAATTTGGTTTGTAAGAGATAGAGTTTAGAGAATGAGGTCTAAGATTTGAGAACAGCTGGGCAAGGACCTGGGGGTGGGAATGATGAGTAATTCAGTTTGGTTGGAGATTAGGTTGAAGAGAGAAAGCTGGATGTTTTTAAATTATGGAAGGGGTTGAAGGCCAGATTACAATTTTATAAATAATTGAGTAAGCAATAGGGAATCTTGAAGGGCTTTTGAGCAGTGGAGTTATAAAAGAAATGTGTTTAGGGACAGCAGTGTTGAGGGAAATCGGGAGCTGCAAGAGGCAAGAAGTAGGGTGACCTTTCAGAGGAACTGTTGCAGCAATCCTAGATGAGGTCATTTTTCAGGCAAGGGCTGGGGAAAAGTTACGGATTCAAAAGATATTATGATGATAGAATTGATTTGGCTTGACAGCACACCAAAAGGAAAGGCAGGAGGGAGATGGAGAAAGCCTCAGGTTTTCAGACAAGGGTGATGGGGAAATGGTGCCATTAACAGAAACAGGGAAGCAGGTTTTCCATGGCATTTCATAATTTTGGTTTGGAATATGATGAATTTAGAGGATCAGCAGTGTGGTCCATGTGGCCATACTCCACTGGCACTGGAAGAATGCCTACATATATATAGCTTGGAGAATGTCTCAGTCAACTCAGACTGCTATAACAAAATACCATAAACTGTGTGGCTTATAAACAACAGAAACATCTCACAGTTCTGGGGACTGGAAAGTCCAAGATCCAGGTGCTGGCAGACTTGGTATAAGGTGAGAGCCCCCTCTGGGACATAGAAGGTTGAATTCTCACTGTGTCCTCATGTGGTGAAAAGGGCAACGGAGCTCCCTGGGGTCTCATTTAGAAGGACACTAATCCCATTCATGAGGGTCTGTCCTCATGACCTAATCACCTCCCAAAGGCCCCACATCACAGTAGGATTAGATTTCAACATATGAATTTGGGGGAGAACACAAACGCTCGGTCTATGGCATAGAAACATTTAGTTAGAAATGGTATCTGAGTTTGGAGTAGATGAGATTTTTAAGGGAACGTCTCAGAAAAGGAAAAAATCTAGATATGGATACTTAGGAGAAGGGAGGAGAAAAAAAGAGAGGAGAGGAGGAGGGGAATGATTAGAAGTATGTGCGGAAGTAGAGGGGGGGAAAGATTACATGTCCCTGAACCAGGGGAGTAGAGAGTCTAGGGTCAAGGGACAGACCTAGGAAGGTTCACAGAGGCAGTGTGCACATACTCTGCAAATACCATTGATTTTGGTTCCTGGTAACTTCTGGTCATTGGGTATGATTTGAGGGAGCAGTTTCAGTAGAGTGGGGAGTGGAAGCATATTTTAAAGGGTTAAAAATTAAAAAAAAAAAGGGTTAAGAAATAGTGGGTATGAAAGAAAGAGACACAGACACATCCCTGACAATACTTATTTAAGGGGGGGCGGCTAGTGAGTAGGTGGTGAGGAAGCGGAAGCTGCAAATGTGAATTCTTTTTTCAATCTGTTTGGTGAGCGAAGCACATAAAATCTGAAACTTCCAAAGGAGAGCCCACAATTTCCATACTCCATCCCATCCTCCTCCCATGTGTCCTGTCTCAGTGCATGGCTTTCCTTCTAGATCCTAAACCCCGTGAGGTCAGTGTTCACGTCCATTGTTTCGGCAGATGTCACACCAGCATCCCACAGACGCATGTTGTATGAATGCACAAATTCAGCATAGAACCCTGGCCCGCAGGTGTACAGCTGAAGATACCGAGTCCACTGCTTATGCGCTGCCCCCACCCCCACCAGAGGCCTCCTGGTTGACCTCAGGCTAGGAGAGGGCAACTAGCTCCAGCTGGACTTTGAGAGCCTAGTGACCTCCTCCCTGGGGCTCTGTTGTGTTCTGAATGTTTGTGGTCCCTCCAAAACTCATATGTTGAAATCATAATGCATAATTTGATGGTTTTAGGAGGTGGGGTCTTTGGGAGGTGCTTAGGTCAAGAGGGTGGAGCTCTCATGAATGGGATTAGTGCTCTTATAAGAGACCCTATAGAGCTCCCTTGCCCCTTAACAAGTAAGGATACAATGATAAGTCTGTAACTCAGAAGAGGGCCCTCACCCGACTATGCTATGCTCTCAGACTTCCAGCCTACAGAACTGTGAGAAATAGATTTCTGTTGCTTATAAGCCACCCAGTCAATAGTATTTTTGTTATAGCAACCTGAATGGATTGAGATGGCCTCCCATAGCACTCTGCTCCCTTTGCCTATACAGGTACAACAAACCATGTAGGGCTCTAATCGAAGTTGTTTGCCACCCTCTGGCTCAAAGGCAGGAACAGCTGCAGGCAGTTGGCATCTTTTCCCCGTCACCCTGTCCCTGACCAACTTCTTCAGAACAGTCTGTCCTTTTCTCCTGATTTCCTGGAGTTCTGGGGCTAGATACTTGGGTCTACCTGTAAATGCTCTCTCTTCAAAGCCCTAAGCCCAGTCTAGTAGGAAGTGGAAAATGTGTACTAGGGAAAGAAATCCCCATCATGAATGGACCTCATACCAGATCTCCCTGGTGGAATTCCTAAGGAGACCCCTGCCCCTGCCCCCAGCCCCCAGAGTTGTGTTTGTCTTTCTGGTGTCTTGGAGATCTATTCCTCCCATTTTTGTCTCTGTCAGTTTTCTTTATCTTTCTTTCCCTTGGAAGGGAAGCTAAGGGGAGGTAAAAGGGGCAAACAAAAGAGGAGGGTCTTTGCAAGGCTGCAGTCTTTGGAATTGCGGGTGATAAATCCACTTAGTCTCTTTAATATTCTTTCAGAAATTCACACACACACTCACACACAAATCAGAACAAGGTGGGGACTGCCGAGGGGAGCGGGGAGCGGGCTGGCTCCTCCGACGCTGGGAGGTCCGTACGCTGGGTTACCTTCTGCCCAGCTGCCCACTGGTTGGGACAGGTGGAAGGGAATATTTACAGAGAAAGGGGGCTTTCGTCATCCCAGGGTGAAAGGTCCTAAACTGGGAACCTCCCAAATCTCATTCCAAAAATACCAAAAGTAGAGGTTCTGGGATTAGCAAGAAAATAGTAAGAGACCGGGGTGGAGACAAAACTGTACTACGAAAAGATGAGAGAGCGTGGGGGCGTGGCTACCCGGGGCTAGGTCCCTGCGCCAGGAGAAGGGGAGGAGTCTGTCAGTGTGGGGAGAGGCCTACGGCCACAACCCAATCACTGGACTGAATCACCCCGCGGGGACGAAAAGAAGGCGGAGCCTGCCGACCTGGAGGCGGGGTTTTGTTGGAGCCGGGGCGGAGCCTACAGAGGAGGCGGGGCTTTGGGGACCAGTCTCCGGCTGGGGAACGGAGACCAAAGGAGCTCGGCTGGGGGCGCTGCATTTAGAGGCGGCGGGGGACTGGAGTGACTGAGGGTCGGGCATTTGGCGGGGATCCTGGGAAGTGGTATTTCTGGGGGTGGGGGTTTTTTCGGGGTTCCTGAGGAACTGGATTCGGAGCGTGCCCGCAAGGCGAGAAGTTCCGTGGAGGCCGAGTTTAGGATGTATCGAAATTTGGTGGCCCCAGAGGCAGGTGTGCGGGGCACCCACTGGATCCGCGGCGTGGCTGCAGAACGCGCTTGGGAGGTTGAGGGGCGCGGGGTGGGGCCGGGCCGGGCGAGTCGTTACGGATCCCAGTAGTTCTCGTGGTGCTGCGCGGCAATGATGATGACTACGGTGAGGATAGTACAGAGCACCATGGCTGCGATACCCACCGCCAGGGAGATGAAGGAGAAGTTCCGGGCCTCGCGTGAAGCGATCTCGGCAGACACCATGTCTCCGCGGGCCAAGGCCGTGCGCACCTGCGGCGGAAGGGCGGAAGCAAGAGGATCAGAGCTGCTGCGCCCTCTGAGATGCTCCCCCGAACATCCAGCACTCCCTTAGAACAGGAAAAACCGAGTGAGGCCGCCCTTCCCAGACGCCGCCCTCTAATCCCCTTGCACCTGCACGGCCTTGAAGATGGCGATGATGCCCGTCGGCCAGAAGCAGCAGATGGTGGTCAGCACTGCGATGGGCATGTAGTCGTGCGGCGGGCGCCTCGGCTCCAGCAGGGCCAACCCTGGGCCCTGGGGCGGCGGGGGGAGCGTGGAGGTTACTCCTGTTCCCCCCGGGGTCCCGCCTGTATAGGGCTGTGCAGGGAGAGGACAGGACGTCATTCCCATCCTCTCTGAGCCCGAAAACATTCTGCATCTGGCAGAGTGGTTTTTAAAGCACCATTCTTGCACTTTGCTTCTCAAAGGAACTTATCCACTACCCTTCCAGGACACCCATGAATTCCGCCTAGATCCCTCTCTTGTCTTCATTGCTGTCATTACCCTGTATTCTTATTGGTCTCCACACTCCCTCCCCGGAAGGTATGGCCGCACCAGGGCTGCCCTAGCTCACTTCAGGCCTTGTTTCTTCTCCCCAAGTATCTGCCTGGCCTTCCCTATTCAGTCAGTTCCAGGTTTCTTCTCCCTTCTCCTCCTTGGTCGCCAGATTTCATTTCTTCTCCCCCTCTCTCTTCCTTCTTTCAAACGTCCTCTGGACTTCTGTGCTCCGCTCCCCTTCTCAGACCCTGATCCCTGACCCCAACTGACTGCCAGATCCTCCTCCCCCCCCAACACACACACATTCCCAAGCCTTTCCTCAGTCCCTCCTCTCCCTAGGCCTTGTCCTAGGAACCTGCCCGGTCCCGTGGCCCTGTTTCTCTATCCCACCAGCCCCCAGTGTGTCCCCAGCCCTTCCTCCCAGGCCCCTGTCCACCCTGTACTCACCGTGCCTACCGGGTAGACCGGCACGTAGGCAGTGCAAGGCTGCAGCTGTAAGGGGTAGCCAGGGGCTACGTAGCCCCCCAGTGGCAGCGTGCCTACCGCCCCCGTGTGCGTGGGCACCACGAAGCCCGGAGCCTGGGCAGTATGAGAGGGCGCCGGCGGGGGCGGCGCGGCGGCGGCTGGCGGCGGCGGGGGCAGCGGGCCCTCGAAGCGAGTCTCCTGCAGGTAAGGGTCGGGTGGCATGCGGGGCAAGGTAGCGCAGCCGGGTGGGGGCGCCCCGGCGGCCGGGCCGGGCGGGGCGTGGTGTGGTGGCCGCGGCAGAGTGGCGGAAGATGAGGGACCGCGCTGAGCAGTGGCCGCGGAAGAAGCCAGGCCGCCTGCCCCTAAGCGCGGGAGGGTGGCGGTCCCGGACTGGTGGTAGTGGTGGTGGTGGTGATGGTGAGAGGAAGGGGCTGCCTGTGGGGGAGGGGCGGGGGGTTCGGCCGGGGGCTGCGGGGCATTATAGGGTGGTGGAGAGGTGTGGGGGACTGAGTCTGAGAGGCCTGGGGGTGGTGAGCGGAGGAGAGGGTATGGGGACAGAGACAAGCCAGGTAGAGAAGAGATAAGGAAGGGGGTAAGGGAGAAACACAGAGGGCGAGGGATGGAGAAGGATAATGGGAGAGACAGAGGAGATGGGTGAAAAGCCATCTCTTGGTCTTGGGGCAGGAAAGGGGTTGTATCTAGGCCATCTGTACCCCTCCTTCTTTTTTTCTTTTTTTCCTTTTTTAAAAGATTTTATTTATTTATTTGATAGAGAGAGAGACAGCGAGAGAGGGAACACAAGCAGGGGGAGTGGGAGAGGGAGAAGCAGGCCTCCCGCTGAGCAGGGAGCCCGATGCGGGGCTCGATCCCAGGACTCTGGGATCATGACCCGAGCCGAAGGCAGACGCTTAACGACTGAGCCACCCAGGCGCCCCATCTCCTTCTTTTTTTCAATCTAGTTTTGAAGTCGCAACTCTCCTCCACTCTTCTCCATCTACAGCAATGTGCCCATACATAGCTTTCACCTTCCACCCAAGCTACGGCTGCCTTGGGCTTGCCCATCTGAGCTAGTCCTGTGTGTGCACGTGTAGACATGCAACACTGTGTTAACATGTGCTCAATTCAACAGTTGTATAAACACATGTAGGATGACATATTCCACTCTGCCTTCTTGTCCTGGGGGGGGGTGCCCTAGCCTCTCTGGGAATCCCAGTTCCTCTTTTGGGGCAGATAAAGAAGGGTCTTCTGGATTTTACTCCCCTGACAACCCCCATCTGATCATATCTTTATATATCTCCACTGGATGTCTCCATGCAAGCCAGTGTCATCTGTCCATCTGTCACTCCCAATGATGCTATTCTTGCAGTACCTGGCTGATGCTAGGCCACTCTGTACTTCCCTCACCCTTTCAACCTGTCCCCTTTCCGTGTTGTTGGCAAGGGGACGAGGCTGAGATTGGAAGGAGGAAAGGAAGAGAAGGGAGGGATATAGAAAGAGAAGGGGGATGGGGGTTGAGAGCTGGACAGAAGGGGAATGAAACAGAATCATTCCCCCCCGCCCCCCCCCCCCGGCCCCGGAGGGGTAAGGGAGGGAGGGGGTTGGGGCCAAGGATGGGGGGAAGAGTCCGGAGATGGTGGAAAGGGCAGGTTTTGTTGTTTTTTACCTGACTTTTCCGATGACATGCCTGTGGTCTGGCTGGGACAGGGTCACTGCAGCGGGAGTCGGGGTCCCTGGCTGGCGTCGGAGTCTCGGTGTGCAGATTGCGCAGCCGGCAGCAGCACAGAGATGGAGAGATGAAGACAGCGGCGGGGGGCGGAGGGAGAGCGGAGGGGGGGGGAGCTTAAAGGGACCGAGGAGAGGGAGGGGGAGAGTTTCCGAGGTCCCCTCACTCTGTCTCTCCTCCTCTCACCCCGGCATTCAAGCCCCCAGTTTGGGCTCCCTTGGAGTTGTCATGGAAACAGGGAGGCAAGCAAGACCAGGCAAGGCGGGTGGGACCAAGGGAGGGAAGGAGGGAGGGAGAACTCTCTAGAGTCTTCCCCTCTAAGACTGGCTGTAGTGATTATATCATGGGAGGAAGTGAGCTGGTGCTCAGTGGATTCAGTACCCCAGTCCCCACTGGATCTGGTTCACCCTAGTCAGGGGCCCCCCTCCTCAGCTTCCCTCAGAGTCCCTTTAAGTTCTCAGGATCTTCTTCCAAATCCTTAGCTCTACTTTCCCCCACTTAGGAAAGATAACTGTGTATGAGGGAGAACTGCAGAGCTGAGACCTGAGATGGCTTGAAGAGTTCCCAGGGTTATGGCCTCGGGTGAACTGCAGGTAAAGTGGGAGGCTTGGGTCTATAGTGGTTCAGCGGGAGTTGGGCCTGTGGCTGGGGGAGTGGGGGTGGGAGGACAGAGCGGAAGCTTGGGGGATACAGAGATACCTTTTCCTCCAGGCTGAAGGAGCTGAGCACTTTGGGAGAAGGAGGGGATGGATCAGCTCCTTTCTGGCAACTCCGTTTTGGGAATATGTGCTTGGTCTCCCTTTCCCCCTTTGATAATTGGGCTTCTTAGAGTTCCTGGGCGCGTCAGTGTTCAGATCTATTTTTTAAAATCCCAGCGACCCACCCACCACCCCTGCCAAGACCTGACGCCACCTCCTGGATCGACAGGAGTGTGTGTGGTGGTGGTGGAGGGGGAGGTCCGAGCACAGCTGTAATTCCGGTCTTTTATTTGTTCGTTGTATCTTGGGAGCGCTTATATAGGGAGGGAAGGTGAAAGTACTACTGAGACTTACAGGAGTTGGGCTTTTTGCAAAAACACAGTCGGGGAATCATTAACCCTCCCCGGCCTCCACCTTCAGATTAGTACTCCCCATCCCCCGCCTGAGGCAGTCGCCCTCCCCGGCTGTGTCCTTCCCCTCTGGGTCCACGCGGAGCCTACAGAGCTGAGGCCCTCGCCTGGACCAGTCCCAGGCTCCAGACATTTAGGTCACGGCCCCAAACTGGTCGTTCTGGTTTCCAAGTCGTTCGGGTTCGCTCCTGACCCCCTACCGCCACCCCACCCTCACATCACACACCCCGGGGCACAAATTGGTTTTATTGAGACTTTAGACCTGCGAAGACCTTGTGAATAGAGGGATTCAGACAAGCTTCGAAATCCTTTTTCCTCAAGGGAAGGGCCTTTAAATGCTAAGTGAAAGCCTACCCAGGTATCGGGAAGGGGTCACAGGCGGAGGTGCGGGGCGCCTGGAGCTCGGGAGTCTGGATGCGGTGCGAGGGTCTGCGTCGGAAGCCGCCCACAGGAGCTCCCAGCTAAGGGCAGATTGTGGGGGTCCCTCAAGTTGAAAGACGGGTGGAAACTACGCGAACGTGAGTCAGCGCTGCCCCGGGGGCCTTCCGCCCCTTGAAGGTGGGTCGTATACCAAGAGCCGAGTAGAGTAGGCCAGGAGAAACTGGGCCAGGCTGCACTCTTAGCTCGAGGGGCCTCGAGGACTCTTCGCGTCCCTGGAGACAAGGGCACTACACGCACTTCATAATGAAGAGTTGTAAGACGCTGACCTGGGGCCGGCCGGCGGGCGGGTAGGGGTGGGGTGGGGTCCGCCTGCGCTGGCTTCAGCCCCGATCCGTTGGAGGACGAAATGCGGAGGGTTGCCTTTCCCCGGTCTATTCCCCAGCGCCCTTCCCCCCCACCCCCCACCCTGGGGGAAAGAGAACTTCATGTTTCTCAGCGGAGCGGGACGCCTGAATTGGGAAGTGGGGCAAATCAAGGCCAGGAAATCGGACCCTCGGGTCGCTGGTGCAGCAGGGTCTGGACTGGCCTTTTCTCGATTCCCAGGATATGTTTGCCGCTTCTTCCTCTCCCCACAGGCCTAAATGGATCGCTCTGCCTGTTTCCTCCCCCGCTCCCGGAAGGCAGTGGAATGTTCCATTGCCCCTCCGGTCCGGGCCTGCGTTACAGGGGACGCGGGCACGGTTGCCAGGGAAAGCCCCGGACGTGACGGCGAAGCGCGACCCCTAGCAGCCTCCCCTCTCCCATCCGTCATTCCCCTGCGCGCGCTCTCCTTACACCCTTCCCCTCCCCCCGCGGGTTCCAGTCTAGGGAGAAGTAAGCAGCAGGCGGAGCCAGGCTCACTGACCTAGGCCAGGTGGGAGCTTGCATTCTCCAGGAGGCTGCGCTGCTGCTCAGGGGTCTTTTCTTGCAAAACCCAGGGTCGTGCATGGCTGGGATGGTGCATTAGGAAGATCCTGGGCCTAGGGACGGAGTCCCCGCTGAGTTGGGGGCGGGGTTTCGGGTGCGTGTCGGTGCGTCGACGTATAGGGGGGTGTGTTTCCCTACAGCCCTGAAGTAAGTTCAAAGCGGGCTATTTTGTGACCTGGACCTAGTGTGAGCACGGGCGGGAGGTCTCGAATGCCGGCGTCTGCTCCGAGGGGAGAGCGTGTTGCCATCTGTCTCACAGGCCCTCATCGCCCCCTTCTCAGGCGGGAGCATGCTGGGCCTCAGGGGGCTGCGGCTCCCCCCGGCGGGGATCCTGCTCCTGTTGCCGTTCCTGCAGCCGCGGCTGCTGCCCGCGGCCCCCGCGCCCCATCGCGCTTCCTACAAACCGGTCATCGTGGTGCACGGGCTCTTTGACAGCTCATACAGCTTCCGCCACCTGCTGGAATACATCAACGAGGTCTGGCAGGGGACACCCGGTTGTGGGGCGTTGGAGGCGTCTGTAGTGACGGGGGAAGGGGAATGGGGAACTGAAAGCTGCCCTTCTGGGCCTGCTCAGTTCCTCGAGGAGCTGGGGCCGGCGTTGGGAGACTCGAGGGATGAGATCCCGGGTTTTAGCAGGGCGCAATAGGCATGTGGACGCTGGCCAGGGGGCGGTGTGGAGGGAATTCATAGTCCATCCCCTGTTGCAGCATTGCCCCCTTCCCACAGACACACCCTGGGACTGTGGTGACAGTGCTCGATCTCTTCGATGGGAGAGAGAGCTTGCGACCCTTGTGGGAACAGGTGCAAGGGTTCGGAGAGGCTGTGGCCCCCATCATGGCAAAGGCCCCCGAAGGGGTGCATCTCATCTGCTACTCGCAGGGTAGGCGCCCTCCCCTTCCCGACTTCTAAGCCCTATCTGAGGCTTGATCCTTACCTGAGGGACACTTCCTAGTGTCCCCTTTTCTGCACCCCAATGTTCCAGCCAGAGCACTAGTACCTGAGACCTATTTTTCTGACTTCCCTCAGCACCTGGGTCTTATCTCTGTGTCCCCAGTGGGAGGGAGGCTCCCCGCCCTGCTGCTCCCTTTTGCCATTACCCATGGTTCTTGGACATAAGGGATAGTGGGGCAGTAAAAAAGCACCCTACAGTTAGAGTCAGAAGACCCAGAATCTGATTCCGGCTCTGTCACTTACACGACGTGTAACCTTTTGCCACAGGGTGTGCCTGCTTTCTCTGGGCCTCAATCTCCTTATGGACTTGTGGTGGTGGGGGCGCCGAGTGGGTAGGCTGTTGGCCTGGCTGTCGCTAAGTCTCAGCCTAATGTGGCATTCTCTTTCCAGGGGGCCTGGTGTGCCGGGCACTGCTCTCCGTCATGGATGAGCACAATGTGGATTCTTTCATCTCTCTCTCCTCTCCACAAATGGGACAGTATGGAGGTGAGTGGGGATGGTGGGCTCCATATGGGGCCCTGAGGTTTGGGGACACACAGGTTTGGGGCCACTGGACACTGCTGTTCTCTTGCCAGATACGGACTATTTGAAGTGGCTCTTCCCTACCTCCATGAGGTCTAACCTCTACCGGATCTGCTATAGCCCTTGGGGCCAGGAATTCTCCATCTGCAACTACTGGCACGGTGAATAGGGGATGCCAAACTGGGGTCTGCATGGAGGGGGCACCCTGGGGGTAGGGCCTGCTGCTTCCCTGTACCATAACCAACAGCGGTGATGCTGAAGATAACGTATATGTATTGAGCATGTACTATGTGAATAGGCACTGTTCAGAACACTTTATGTGTATTACCTTATTGCTTCAGAGTGTAGTCTGGGGCAGGGGTCAGCAGACTTTTTCTTTGAAGGGTCAGATAGTAAATATTTGGTTGTGACTGTTTTCCTTACCTGTAAAATAATAATATAGTATCTACCCTATAGGGGGTTGCGAAGATTAAATAAATTAACGAACGTGATGTACTTTGAACAGTACGTGGCATCATAGGTTCTGGGTAAAGGTGTTTGCTGTCATGTTTACAATTATTATTGTTGTTACTGTTATATTAGTATTCACCTTGTCTATTATTGTAGTCCCCTGATTGGCCTTCCAGCCTCTGGTCTTGCCTCTTTGCCCTGCTTCTCTGACTCTCTTTCTTTTCTTTTTCTTTTTTCTTTTTTTAAGATTTTATTTATTTATTTGACAGAGAGACACAGCGAGAGAGGGAACACAAGCAGGGGGAGCGGGAGAGGGAGAAGCAGGCTTCCCACTGAGCAGGGAGCCCAATGCGGGGCTCGATCCCAGGATCCTGGGATCATGACCTGAGCCGAAGGCAGACGCTTAACGACTGAACCACCCAGGCGCCCCTCTGACTCTCTTTCTAACTGCTGTTTGTACCTAGACCCCCACCATGATGACTTGTACCTGAATGCCAGCAGCTTCCTGGCCCTGATCAATGGCGAAAGAGATCATCCCAACGCCACTGGTGAGACCCTAGGCTCCTACCTGGGTCCCGTTTTCTGCCTCTCTGACCCCCTGTGTTTCCCTCTCCAGCCTGGCCCGACCCCTGTGACTGACTCAAGCTCTTTTCTTCCCATTCTTCAGCATGGAGGAAGAACTTTCTTCGTGTGGGCCGTCTGGTGCTGATTGGGGGCCCTGATGATGGTGTTATTACCCCCTGGCAGTCTAGGTAATAAGGGATTGTGTGGCCTGAAGATGGGCTAAGGACATCCTCCAACCCCCAACAGTTTTCATCTCAGGCCTGAAACTGGCCCGTACCTCCCACTGTCCAGTTCATGCCCCACCCTCCACGGATCCTGTCACTCAAGACCAAAACGTGGGAGTCATCCCTCAACTCCTTGTATCCAGCCAGTCACTAAGTCCTGCAGACTCTGCTTCCTCTCCATCCCTAAACCCCTGCTTTGTTAAAGCTTTTAACTTTCAGATAATTACAGATTCACAGGAAGTTGCAAAGATAGTTTATTTTTTAAATTTTTTTAAAAGAGTTCATTTATTTATTTGACAGAGAGAGAGAGCCAGTGAGAGAGGGAGCACAAGCAGGGGGAGTGGGAGGAGGAGAAGCAGGCTTCTTGCGGAGCAGGGAGCCCAATGCGGGGCTCCATCCCAGGATCCTGGGACCATGACCTGAGCTGAAGGCAGACGCTTAATGACTGAGCCACCCAGGTGCCCGCAAAGATAGTTTAGAGAGGTCCTGGGTATGTATCCTTCACCCGGTTCCCCCCATGATTGCATCCTATGTAACTACAGCACAATATCAAAACCAGGAAATTCTCATTGTAGGATGTGTGTGTATGGTTCCATGCCATTTTATGTTTCTTACCAACTCTTTCACATACCTGGGCTTCCGTAATAGCCTCCAGCCCCGTCCCCTCCATCCTGTTCCTCAGGAAAATCCATGGCTCCATTGTGCTATGTGTCGGCCTCTGTTGCAGATCATCATGAGTGATCTGAAATGTCACCTAAGCTACTTTAGTCCTCAACAAGGTTTTTTTTTTTTTTTAAAGATTTTATTTATTTAATAGAGAGAGAGGGACAGGAGAGAGGGAACACAAGCAGGGGGAGCGGGAGAGGGAGAAACAGGCTTCCCGCTGAGCAGGGAGCCCGATGCGGGGCTCCATCCCAGGACCCTGGGATCATGACCTGAGCCGAAGGCAGACGCTTAACGACTGAGCCACCCAGGCGCCCCCCTCAACAAGTATTTATTGAGCACTGTATGTATGCCCAGGCACTGTTCTGGGCCATTGGGATGCAGCGGTAAGTGAAAGAGAAGTCCCTGCTATTATGTAGCTTAGGATCTAGTAGTGTAGGAGACAGATCGTAAATGTAAACATACATGTCAGGTGGTGGTAAGAGGAGTCGGGGGAAGGGATTGGAAGATGACTGGAGCCTATGTCAGACAGTGGCCAGACAAATCCTGGAAGAGTTGTCATTTGAGTAGAAACTTAAGGAAGTGAAGGAAGGAGCTGTGCAACAATCTGGGGGGAAAACGACTCAGAGAAAGGAATAGCATCTACAAAGGTTCTGGGGCAGGTGTGAGGAATAAGGAGGCCGGTGTGGCTAGAGCACAGGGAGCTGGGGAGAGGGTGGGAGACGAGATGAAAGGGATAGCGGGGAGCCAGTGACGTGTAGCCTTTGTAGGGCAGTCAGGCCCTTGATTTTTTTTCCCCTAAAATATACATAACATAAAATTTACCATTTTAAGTGTACACTTCAGTGGCATTCAGCACATTGACATTCTTGCATAACCATCACCACCATCCATCTCTAGAACTTTTTTTTCTTCCCAAACTGAAACTCCATAGCCATTAAACATTAACTTGGGATGCCTGGGTGGCTCAGTCGGTTAAGTGTCTGCCTTTGGCTCGGGTCATGATCCCAGGATCCTGGGATCGAGTCCCACATCGGGCTCCCTGCTCAGCGGGAAGTCTGCTTCTCCCTTTCCCTGCCACTCCCCCTACTTGTGCTTGTTCTCTCTCTCTGACAAATAAATAAAATCTTAAAAAAAAACAACATTAACTCCCCATCCCTGCTTCCCCCCCCAGCTCTTGGCAGCCATGGCCCTTGACTTTTTATTTTGAGTGAGATGGGAAGGCTTTGGAGGGTTTTCAATGAAGGAGTCATGGGACGCCCATAGATGGGATTTATTCTATCTCATTTTACCTCCACAACCCTCTGAAGATAGTAATATAGCACCTTTTAGATGCCAAGGCACTATTCGAAGTACTTTTCAAATAAACCTTGTTTAGTCCTCATAGAGCCAGTGACTGGTGAAGTCAGGCTATCTAACTTAACCACGGGGCTTCACTTCCTCTCTGCAAAGGAAGTATTCTTAGATAGGACAAAGAGAGTAAGTAATATGCTCGGCCACACACGGGTGGGAGTGTGCAGCAGAGCTGGAGTTCAGATCCAGGTCTGTGTGCCCGTGCTGCTCTCCTATACCCTTACCCGGTAATGTTTGTTCTTCATGGCCAGTGCCCACTCACGGCCCATGTCATTAAATAGTAATTTTGAAAAATTTAAGACCTTTTTACTTTGGAATAATTTCATATTGATAAGTTGCCAAAGTATTACAAAAACAATCTTACGTATTCTTCACCTAGATTTTCTAAATGTTAACATTTTACCATGTTTATGCCTTCATCCATTCTCTAAACATACACACAGGGCCTAGGTGTGTTTGTGAACCATTTAAGAGTAGGTTGTAGACATGAGGTCTCTTTATCCCTGAAACTTCAGTATGTCAGTGACTGTTTCCTGTGTATAGGACATTTCTTACATAGCCACGGTACAGTGATGAAAGTCAGGAATTTAACATGGATAGGCTACTCTGTAGACCTGATTCAGATATTTTCCAGTTGTTGCCATAGGGAAAAAAAATCCATTGCAAGATCCAACCTGGGATCGTGAGTCCCATTTACTTGTCCTGTCTCTTTAGTCTTTGTTTTTTTTTCTGGAATACTTCCTCAGTCTTTGTCTCTGGCATCGAAATTTTTGAGGTGTATGGCCCAGCCGTTTTGTAGAATGCCCCTCAGTTGGGGTTTGTTGGCTGTTGGCTCATGAGTAGATTCAGGTTATGCATTTTTGATGGGACTCTGCAGAAGCCATGCTGTAGCCTATCACCTCATGAGGTACAGGGTCCCCATTTTGAGTGTCTTCCTTGCTGCCATGAGTTCCTGAAGTCCCCTAGCCTACCTTGATTTTCTCCACCTCTCCTGATAACCTCCTCCCCTGCCCACCCTCAATCTCTTTGTAGCTTCTTTGGTTTCTATGACGCAAATGAGACGGTCTTGGAGATGGAGGAGCAACCGGTGAGCCCCCTGGGATTACTTCCCCTTTCTTCATGCACTGTCCCACCTCAGTCTGTAGCCCTCCCTGCCGCCGACCCTTGAGAGTGGAAGGGTTCACCCTGTGGGGAGGGGACCTGGGACACCAGCAGGAACTTATTTTGTTTTTCTGTCTGTCTGTCTGCTGTGACCCTTCGCCCACCTTGAAGGTTTATCTGCGGGATTCTTTTGGGTTGAAGACTCTCTTGGCCCGGGGAGCCATAGTGAGGTGTCCGATGGCTGGGATCTCCCACACGGCCTGGCACTCCAACCGTACCCTTTATGAGGCCTGCATTGAACCCTGGCTCTCCTGAGGATGTCCTCAGGGATCCCCCAGGAACTCCCCAGCCCAGAGACCAAGCAGTGGCCTTGGAAAGCAGATGCCAGGCTCCCGTGTGCCTGTGACCACCCCATTGCTCCCACACTGCCCGCACCAACCAGGGCTCCCAGGACCCCTTCCTCTTCTCCTCTGTGAATGACCTCATGTCTGGGGTTTGCTCCGTGCTCTCTCACCCTCGCAAGGCCGAGGCTGGGAAGAGAGAAACCAGGTTTTGAACTTGCAGCTACTCTGCTGCTCCTCGGTCTCGGGCTGTACCGGAGGAGAACCCGACCCCTGCCCGCTGCGGGGGTCTCCTTCCAGGCCACTCAGGTCATTTTTAGCTTCTGTTCTCCCCATGTTCCCTTTTCCTCAGCCCTCCCAACTCCCAGGAAGGGACTACCCATGAGAGTGGGATTCTGAGGCTCCCCTATGGGGACAGTTCTGTTCTTGAAATGTCAGTGTTGGGGATTATCTATGGCCTGTGAGGCCCATCTCAGGTTTGGGGATCCCCCCAGTCCCTATGTTCAGTGTTGGGGTACCCCCTGGGAGCCTAGTTTCTTTGAGGTCCCAGCCCCTCTTTTAGCTGCCATTGAATGGGTGTTAACCCTGTATTAATGGAAATAAAGTTCCATTTCCTCAGTGTGGCTTGGCTCATTTCCAGGTGAGGGGGACCTGGCTCTCCAAGGAGGGTGGGGATGGAGAGCCTGAGGTCTGGGTGCCCGGATGCCTGGTCTGGGGTGGGACCCCCTTGGTATTTCCGCTCTCTAAATGCCCATTCTGTGTGGGTTCCTGATTCTCTGTGGGTTCTTTCCTGCAGAGGACAATTCTCTTCCTGTCCCAACCTAAGCTTGGGGGGCTGAACCCAGGGCTCCAGTGGTTTGTGCCCCAGCCTCATGGATGGAATGTGCCTGCCACCCCCAGGCTAGACGAGGGGCCTAAGGGTCAGGGTGGGCATTCGTTGTACCCCTTTTTGACCTTTGTAGGCCACAGTTGGGTGAGGGGCTGGACAATGAGCCTCCTCTTCCTTGAAAGAAGGAATTTTGGTGGAGACAATAGGGCCCTGTCTACTCTCGCATGGGGGGTGGTGGCTGACTCAACTCTGCCCCCCCCCCCCAGGCCCCAACAAATTTCCTCAAAAAACGGGGAAATTTCCCCTTAGTGCCCTGGGCTGTCCCCCCGCCCCCCCCTTGGCCTTTTGTGAGGACTTGCCCTCCTTTCTTTCTTCAGCTGATCTTGCCTCTTCTCCCATCACCTGACCCTGCTTTTCTCTGCCAGTTCTGTCTCCCTGCCCCCCACTTCTTCCCCAGTCTGTGTTGGGTTGAGGGGTGTGGCAAGGGCCAGGGGTACCAGTGATGTTACAGAGCCAGTAGCCTCTGCTGATTTGGGGAGTCCAGAAATAAGGGGCCTCAGAGGGTTGGAAATTTACTTCTAGGGGGCCCTTCCCTGGGGTGGTGGTGAGGGTAGTGGGACTTGGACCCCACGGAGCAGATCAAGCTGGAACTATGAAGTCTTGTGGGAGGGGGCAAGAATGGGAGGATTCTGTCTGGCCCAGCCCCTCCTCTCCTTCCCAGCCTGCCCAACCCGCCCACCAGTCTGAGCTGCTGCTGCTGAGGCTGGTCTACTTGAAGTCTCCCGGAGAGAGGGAAAGACAGGTGGGGAGACCATGTCAATGGGGGATGAGCCTTAGAATGAGTGTGAGTTGGGGAGTGTTGTGGGAGGGGTGTCGGTGTGGGAGGTAGTAGGGATGTATTTAAGGTGCATTTTCTAGGTGCATGGTTTTGGGTGCAGGGTGTGAGGGGGTGTAATGGTGAATATCTGAGGCTTTGAAGATAGAAAAATTAAGATAGAAGAGGGCATGTTACAGATAGGAGGGTCCTGGGGGAGAGTTAACTGGGTTGTGCAGAGGGGAGGTGGAGGGAGTGTGTTGGGGTGTGCCCTTGCATGATGCTGCGGGGACCGTGTGCGCTGAACGAAGGGGTCACGTTAAATGTACATGCAGGTGTAGACAATGCTGGTGGCTAGTGCAAGTGTGTACAAATGAACGTGCTGACTCCCTTAGAGGGCACTAGCCGACTGGGCTCTTGGAGGGGCTGGAGCTGGAGAGCTTACAAGAGAGGGGAAGGGCCTCCATTAACCTCTTCTTGCCTGCAGCCTGCAGAGTTTGGAGTCAAGGAGAATCATGGGGTCCAGGGATGAGCTATACACTCTCTTAGGCGGACTCTCGTTCCTCCTGCTACTGATGTCAGTCCAGGGGGCCAAGGGTGGATCCCTTAAAGAGAGGTGATGACGGGGGGCGGGGGCAGGTATGAGGTCTTCAGGAAACCTGCTGGGGGTGGGACTTCAACAGGTGGCAAAACCATGAAGTTTAGAATGGGGGTGGGGCCTCATTGGAGCCTTGAGGGGAGAGGGATTCCTGGCCCCCAGGGCCTGGCCCACTCAGTGTCTCTCACCCTCCGGCCTGGGTGCAGTCAGGGGGTCTGCTCCAAGCAGATGCTGGTGGTCCCCCTCCACTACAACGAGTCCTACAGCCAAGCAGTGTATAAGCCCTACCTGACTGTGTGCAGTGGAAGGCACGTCTGCAGCACCTACAGGTGAGGGCTGGGGAGCCTGGACTCTGCAAGTCTTTCAAGAAGAACTTCAAGAACCCAGACCAAAGTCCATAAACCAACATTCACAGCCAGGCCTGTGTTCTAGGACCACATACCGAGTGGCGTGGAGGGAGGTGAGGAGGGAGGTGCAGCAGACCCATGTTGTGTGCTGCCAGGGCTGGAAGAAGCGGCATCCGGGGGCGCTCACCTGTGATGAAGGTAAGACTGGGTCTTCCCAGGCCTGGGGACAGGGCGCGTTGCAGGGCTGGGGAAGCTGGCTGTTGGTCCTGTCTCGAACCGCCCTCCTGCACCCACAGCCATCTGCGCCAAGCCATGTCTGAACCGAGGCGTCTGCGTCAGGCCACAGCAGTGCGAGTGCACCCCAGGCTGGGGTGGGAAGCACTGTCATGTGGGTGAGTGGCCCACCCCCATCCCCACCTCCAGCGGCATCAGGACCTCACCACCCTTGGGGCGCCGGCTCGCCCCCACCCTTTAGCCCTCTCCTCTTTCCCTTAACTAGACGTGGATGAATGTAGGACTGGCGTCACCCTCTGCTCGCACCATTGCATCAACACGGCGGGCAGCTTCACCTGCCACTGTCCCCAGGGTCTGGTGTTGGGCCCGGACGGGCGCACGTGCGCAGAGGGCGCCCTGGAGCCGCCAACCAGTGCCAGCGTCCTCAGCGTGGCGGGTGAGTGAGTGGGGCGGCGAGGGCCCGGGCTCGACTGGGCAGTGGTGACACACTCTTGTCTCCAGTTCGGGAAGCAGAACATGATGAGCGCGTCTTGAGGTGGGAGATCCAGGAGCTGCGAGCGCGCCTGGAGCGGCTGGAGCACGTGAGTGGAGATGGGGGTCAAGCCCTCCCGGCAGGGTGTGCCCCACCCCAGCACTCCTGAGGTGTCTCTTCCTTTGTAGTGGGCTGGTCAGGCCGGGGCCTGGGTCCGAGCTGTGCTGCCCATGCCTCCGGAAGAGCTACAGCCGGAAAAGGTGGCAGAGCTATGGGGCCGCAGTGACAGGATCGAGTCTCTCAGCGATCAGGTGCTGCTGCTGGAGGAGAGGCTAGGCGCCTGTGAGTGAGTCCTCCTACCCCTCTCTGCTCGAACCCCCCTCGCCCAATAGCTGCGCCCAGCTCTCCGAGACACCTTTCCCTAGATCACTTTTCTCTTTTCCCCAAGCCCTTCCCCAACACTTCAGTCTTCCCATACTGTCCCTAGATATCCACACTTCACCCATTCTTCTGGTGCCCTGTCCCCAGTCCACTTCTTGTTGGGTGAGAGTCTCTCCAGTGCCCTGGTAGCCCCAGAAGTCTACAGCCAATGTGTCTGCTTGCTTCCTTGTCATTCACCAGGCTCCTGTGAGGACAACAGCCTGGGCCCAGGCCTCAACCGGCCAAAAAGGAAACTCTCCAGAGCCCCGGTCCCCTAATTTATACAGAAACTGGCCCCGCTAATCCTTTGGGATCGGCCAGGTGGGGAAGTGCAGATAAGGTTATCTGCCACTAAGGAGCAATAGTGATGGAGACTTCCAAGAGCTGAAGAAAGGCGGGGAAGATGGGTGCCTTGGCCCACCCGAGTCTTCTGGCTGGGGCAGGTTGCCTGGGCGAGAACCACTTTAATGCCTTCACAAATGCAGCCAGAAAGTGCCCAGATCTCTCTCTCTCTCTGTCTTTATTCTCGGTTTCTTGCTGTTATCCAGATAATTAATAAAAACCAACCACGCAAAACTGGGTCCTGCCCTCTCCTTTTGCTCCCAGCCCATCTCCCCAGTTTGTGGGCATAGGTCTGGGGTGGGAGGCAGGAGTGGTTAATGCCACAGGGAGGAAATGAAAACTGGCTCAGAGAAGGGAAGCCTCAAAAGGAAGAGAAATAAATTAAAAGCCCTCCCATCCGTCCAGCCAGGGTTCAGTTCCTTTCCCCAATTCCCCAGGGAGCAGAAGTGAGTGCAGCACCTGATGTCTGCCTCTTCCCTTGTGTGTGGTTAGAATGGTACAGCAGGGCTGCAGGGGGCTGGATTGGGGCCAGGACCACTGAAGAACTGTACCACAGGGACAGGGGGAAGCAGAAATGTGGAGACCAAACTGGCATCTAGGAGTATGCTCACCCCTGGGCACCTGGGTATGGGCAGGATGAGATAGACCTCTGAGTGAGAAGAGTCCAGCCTCCACTGACAGGCTCCATGGGAGGGAGTGTGAGGGTGCTGAAGAGTGTTCCCAGGATAAGCCAGGAATGTTCCAGGCATCACTTCCAGCCACAGTGTGAGGAGTCCTCACAAATGGATAAGTCCACTGAATCCATGGACTTGTGGGAGGGTATTGTTCCACAGAATGGATGAGTCCACTGGCCAATGTGGGGTGGAGAGGGAGAGAAGATCACAAAGGAAGAGGGTCCACTGGGGAAAGGATGGCGTGTTCCCACCCTCGTGTAGGTGAGCCACTGGAGATGAGGGGGGAGGTAACCGTCCCACAGACAAGATGGCACAGGAGGTGGGTGGGGTCAGAGTGGAGACTGCACCGAGGCAAGAGAGTCCGTGGGGGAGAGCTGGGAGGGGACAAGGAGCGGTGCTGTATCCACATTCACTTCAGAAGTTGAAGATTCCCAAGAGGAGAACAGTGGGGAGAGGAGAAACAAGGAAGAGGATCAGGGCGCACTGGGCGGGTAGGTGTGGGAGGAAGGTGGGGGTAAATGGGAGGGGAGTTCAGAGCCGGGCCTCGCCCACCCCTCCAGACTTCTTCAGATAGTCACCACCGCCCCGGCCATCAGTGGAGATTTCCCGGAAAACGGTGAGCATGGAGTGTCGGACTCTGTCAGCCAGAGCTGGGACGTCATCTGGTGTCAGCCCTTCTGTGGGCACGGGGGGCAGCACCCGTACCTGACATCGCCCTGGGAGGGGGTGAGCACCATCATGGCCTGTCTCCCTGGGCCTTTGCCCACAGGTGGGGCACAGTTTCTGAGCTCTCCTGCTCCTCCCTCCCCAACCTTTCAGTTCTCTTCCCCCTACCCTGGACAACTGGCCCTGTGCTTGTCAGCTGCCACCTGGTCCGAGGCCCTCCTGCACAAAGCCTTCCCCATGCACCCAGTCCAGACACCTCCTCAGCACTCTTTCAGCCCCCATCGTCTCAGCTTAGCCTTTACTGCCGAGTGTTACTATAGCGTTGTGCACACAGGCCTTATCTCTCCCACTGGACAGTAACGGCCCCTCCTGGAGGGACTGAGCGTTACCCGTGTAGCAGGGTATGGTGGGTGCTTAATAAATATTTATTGGTTGATGTGCGGTCACACTGGATGATCCTCTGGACATCTCAGTTCTGACACCGACCCATCCTCCTCCCTGGTGGGGCCAATCCCTCTAACCTCTCTCATCCATGGCCCTTCTGGCCACCCCCAGCCCCAGGTCTACTCGAGCCCTCACCGGAAGTGAAGCGGCGCTCCTTCTTGCAATAGAAGTCTTGATAGGAGGACATGACTATGGGGACAATGGGAACCTGGGGAAAGGGAAAAACAAACAGCCCACATTTCCCTTCCAAGGCCCTATGACAAGCGTCTGCCAAGAAAGAAAGGGATGGTGGAAGCTGGGGGGCTCAGTAGCAGAAGGGGAAGTAGTCGTTACCTGGGCTTGCACTGCAAGGTGGAAGGCGCCACGTTTGAAGGGCAGCATGGAGCCATTGTGGTTTCTCGTGCCCTCAGGAAAAACCCAGACCCGCACCTGGGGAACCACACACGGAGGGGTCAGAATATGGTTGTGACGCTGTAATGGGACCGCTGAGGCCCGCTGGCCCTGCATCTCAGTTTATTTACAACTGCGCTACTCCACAATGCCCTGACCCTCCTTTCCCACAGGGTGACTCACGTCCTGGGTGAGCAGGGTCTGGGCGACTTCAGACATGACACTGATGGCATCCCCTGTGCGCTTCCGGTCGATGAAGATGACTCCTGCCAGCCAGCATGCCAGCCCAGCAGAGCCAGCCCACAGCAGCTCACGCTTGGCAATGGGCACACAGCGGCCTGGCAGTACCTCCATCATCCCTAGGGCAAAGGTGGGGTGGGTGAAGGGTGAAGGCCAAAGGAGGTGAAGTGTCAGGGTAAGCGGGGCCACACTACTAAGGACTGGAGATAAAGGAAAAGGGAGACTGAGGGGAGGAAGAGGTGATTAAACATGTATTAGCCTGCCTATGCAGGTGAGAAGGTCTGGCGGGGGGGAAGGGGAGAAGGGAGCCAGGGGGCAAAGTTCAGATGAAGGGGAGGTGAGGACCCCTAGAGGAAGAGATTCTGGGGAAGGAAGAAGGGCATGGCAGGGGTGGGGGGGAGGTGTGCCCTATGAGGGATCTCACCAAGCAGGTCCAGTGAGCTCTGGTGGTTGGAGACCACGACGTAGGGCTGGGAGGGAGGGAAGTGGTGAGCCCCGCGCACCTCCACTCGGATCCCATACAGGTATTTGATGTGCAGCAGCATCAAGCGCAAGATCCTGTGGGGTCATGGCAAGGGGTTCCAGCAGGACCCACTGCCGTCCGTCGGCAGGCCTCCGTTCCCCCATCCCGCTGTCTTCCCAGGCATCTTTGCAGTCTTCTGGCCTTCCTTGTCCCTGGGCTCTCTCTACTTTCTCTACACACCCCACATCCTCCCCATCCACTGCTCACTTCTGACTCTGAGGTTCTCTCATCACCCAACCCCCCCCCCCCCCCCCCCCCCCCCCCCCCCCCCCCCCCCCCCCCGGCGCCCCCCCCCCCCCCCCCCCCCCCCCCCCCCCCCCCGCCGCCAGCCCTCACTTCATGTTCTCGACGTTTCGCCCTCGCACGGCACACACAGGGATGGCGAGCACAGCCAGGAAGAGGATCCAGCCATTGTAGAAGGCCATCTTGAAGAAGTATTTGGCACTGGGGCTGCAGAACCACAGGGCGGGCAGCAGGAGGGGCAGCAGAAGGAGGAGGAGCAGCGGCGCGGTCCATACCCCCGGCCACAGCTCCATTCTGGCCGCCTGCAGGGGAAAGGGCAAGGGACAGTGGGCCTGGCTCCTGGGTGGGGGAGAGGGGTGGGCAGGGCACAGAAGCTATGAGGACAAGGGCCAGAGACACAGGATGGGGTCAGGGCTCCCAGCAAAACCTGCCCAGGAAACCTCTCTGGGATGGGGGTGCGGGGGGCTGGGAGCTCAGGACTGCTCTCCCACCCCTCTCCTGGAAGGCTCCAGAAACATTCACAAAGACAAGAGACATGAGATACGGCCATCCACAACTCAGACACATGATAAGAGGACAACAGTAACCGCAATAGACACTTGCAGCTGGTAAGGTCTTAGGACTGTCTGTCTAGTGTGGTAGCTTGAACCGAGATTTGCTGTAAGTGTTAAGATACACATTAGATTTCAAAGACTCTGAATAAAAAAACAGAATGTAAAATAGCCCACTAATAATCTTTTGTATTGATTACATTTTGAAATCTTAACCTTTCAGAATACTGGCTTCGACAGAACATATTATTAAAATTAAATTCACCGGGGCGCCTGGGTGGCTCAGTCGTTAAACGCCTGCCTTTGGCTCAGGTCATGATCCCAGCGTTCTGGGATCGAGCCCCGCATTGGGCTCCCCGCTTGGCGGGAAGCCTGCCTCTCCCCCCTCCACTCCCCCTGCCTGTGCTCCTCTCTCACTGTGTCTCTCTCTGTCAAATAAATAAATAAAATCTTTAAAATAAATAAATAAATAAAATTAAATTCACCTTGTTACTTTTTACCTTTTTTGACGTATCTACCAGAAAATTAAAAATTACATGTGGCTTGCCTTATATTTCCGTTGGGTTAGGGCTGATCTATAGACTATGTTAAACCCTTAAATACGAACCACACAATTTACATTTTACAGGAGGTTAAATAACTTACCTGAGGGGACAGGGCTCCTCAGAGGCACTTCCTCGTTTAAACCTAAGCAGCTTGTATTCCTAACCACGGTGCCGCTGCTGCCCATATAAATACACATAGGTGTACACATAGCAGATACAGTTACGGGACAGAACACCCACAGACATTCTCAAGAGCACAGTGGCTAGAATAAAGGCTCTGTCACTAACGCAAACACAAACCCACACAGTCATACACAGACTGACCCGCTCACACCAGAAGGCAAACTTAAAATCATGCCCAGTAACAGATGAAGGAATGTGTAGTAAATGCATAACCAGAGAAACCCTTCTCCCCCAAGGTAGCCACCCCCACCCCCCTTCCCATTCCCAGATAAACCCATAGACATACCAGAAGTAGCTACCATCTATCAATCCTGCCTCCACAGGCAGGCAAACAAATCCTTCTGCCCCCTTCCCCCGCTTCCAGGGATACTGCAGGCTACCTGGTCAGGCAGATACAATGCGTAAGGCCTGACCAAGTGAAAAAAAAAAAAAAAGAGGGCAGAGAGTAAAACAGACATCACACCACCTGCCCTGGGAGAGGAAAGAGTTCAGGAGGAAGAGGTGCCGGCAGGCACACAGAACCTGCCTTCTAGGTTCTTCCTCCTTCCTCCACTCTGCCCCACTGTTGGCCGCAGGGTCAGAAGTCACAAAATGGTGTTCAGGCAATACCTGTCACTCCCAGCAAGGCTACAGGCACTCCCTTCCAATGACAAGGAGGTCTGTGTTCAAAGGTAAGTCCGTTGCCAATCAGGGAAGGTTAATAAATAGGCACTAGAGAAACAGTCGTCCACATGGCAACCACAGAGATCTTTCTGTGACACAAATCCGAGCATTTCCCTGTCTTGTCTACAGGCCCTTTAGACAAGTTGACTTCTGCTTCCATCTTTGGCCACACCCCCACAAAAGCCTTTTTCGCGCCAACTCCAGTTCCTCAGATACACCACAGTCTTTCCTGCTTCTGTGCTGCGAACAGGCTGGAATGCCCTTCTGCCTCTTCATTTGCCTCACACAGCTCAGCCTCATGCTTTGGAAGCTTTCTTGAACCCCACCTGGCCTGAGTTTTCATTACACGTTCATCTCGATCACTGGTTCTCAAAGTGTAGAGATGCATATTCTTGGACCTCACCCCAGATCTCCCGAATCAGACATCCTGGGCCTTGGGCCCAACAATCTGTATTTTAACAAGCCCTCCAAGTGAGTCTGGTGTGCACACAAGTCTGAGAACCACTGATTTTGACACCACAGTGTATGTAACTGCTCACTGGCATTTCTGTTCCTTCCCTAGTCTGTAAGTGGCTTGAGGGTAGGAACTCCCAATACCCGGGACAGCAGGAGGCAGAGAGGGGGCTCAATAAACATCTGCGGAACAGATTATAAGGCTGAACACATAACCACACAGCCATAATTAATGACAGAGATGATCAGGAATCAAATAGCTACACTCTTGAGGACTATTAACTGTGAAAAGATAAGTCACCAGAAAACCATGAACATAAGAAGCCTAACAGTAACCTCTGAATATGCACACACAATATCCGGTCACATTGAAAGGAGAGCACCAACAATCAAGATAGCGCATCCCATCTCACACAGAAGAGAAACATACAGAATGGGGATTAACATGCCACAGGGGAGAGATGCTGCTGTCATCAAATACATGCCAACAGTGCAAAAAGAGTGGGGAAGAGATAACGTGCACAGCAGGGCTGACCCTGTGGCATGCACTGAGCTCCATGAAGACAGGCCCCTGGAAAGAGAATGTATGTGAAGAGACACAGGCCATAGCCCCCGGAAAGAGAATGTATGTGAAGAGACACAGGCCAGGAAGGTCAGCAAGGTAAGGCATATGGGGATGGTTCTCTGGGGACATGAAGGCCCCGTCACCTTTTTCTCTAATACACGACATTAAGTGACCCTCTCCGGAGCAGAAATGTCCAAGGATTAATAATTAGCACCATGGAGTGCCAAATGGGTAATGTGCATAAGACTCACAAAAATATACTGCCAATAAAATGAAATAAATAGTATGTGTAACCAGAAGCACATATGCTGTGGACGTGTCACATCAGCATAAATATGATAAATATGTAAAGGATCACAGCACGCACAGGTGTGGTGTGAACCCTGACTGGGAAACACATGCAGCACACAGGTCAGCCTGATCACAACAGGAGTGTGCACTAGTCAACTAAACCACAGGATCCCACACAGGAAGACTTACTGCATATGACAGGATCGTGGACATAATACATGATATATGAACCAAAACAAGTAAGGGATAATCTTTACATGCAAAAGTAAACATGCAAAAGCATAAAATGTGCAAGAAACATGAAACCACATAATGGATGCAATAACATAAAAACTCACACATTTGAACACTGTCAAGACTGGGCATGAGACACGGACATAAGATAGGAGAATGGGCAATTCTGATGGAAAATAACACATCATTTCTCCACAGTCCACGGATAGCATAGGGAGAAGCTAGCCGCACATAATCCATTATACATGTCAAAGGCACACAGACTCAATGTAGAAAACATGGCCCCCCACAAAGCATCTGTGTGTCAGTAAGGATCTAGCCCAGTGTGGACGGCCACTGAGAAAGGTCCTGTGCCTAGATGGAAACAGGTATCTGAGGGCATTCCTAGGAAGCAAATTCTGCTGGGGGAAGGAGAGCAAGAAACCGCCTTCTCCCGGCCACAACCCCCTAAGAGTCATGTGGGGCCAAAGGGCAGGAAAAGGAATTGGGGACGGTGTCAGGAATTCCCTCTTCAGGACTCTCTGTCCACACCCCCATCCCAAATTCACAGGGTCTCCGAGTCTCTCCTCCCTCTGTGTCTCTTCCATCCTTCCTCCCTCTCAGGGCCCCTCTCCTTTCCCCAGCAACCGTCTCCCCAGCCCGCCTCCCAGACCCAATCTCTCCCCCATCCCCTCCTCCAAGTCCCTCTCAGCACCCTCCTCCCACTTCCTCCCATCCCTTTCCCGCCCCCACCTCAGTGGGGTGGGGGGCCCGGGGGGCTGGCCCCCTCCCCAGCCAGGCTGCGGCAGCGGTGGTGGCGGGTGGCTGTGTCTCTGCCTCGGTCGGGGTGTCGGTGCCAAAGGGGCGACAGGATTTGGGGGTGTCCTAGCCCCGGCCGATGGAGGGGAGGTGAGAGTGGGAGGCTGGGCCCATTGCGGTAGGAATGGTGAGGGGGGTTGTCCCCCCAGCTCCCTCCCTCCCTCCCTTCCTTCCTGCTGTCTCTCTGAGGGCTGGGGCTGCTGTTGCCGCTATCCCCCCCCCCCAACGCCTGCTGGTTTCCGGGGCTGGCCAGGAAGTAGGGGGCGGTGATGGGCGGCCCGTTTTGCCAATCGCCCCCCAGAGACGCAGGCATCTCCTCCCAGCATCGGCCAGTCTCCTCTTGGTAGCTCCGCCCGCGAGAGCTCGGCTGGGCTCTGCCTGGGTCTCTGGCCTTCTCTGGCTCCAGCTGCGTCTTTTTCTCCTCCAACTCCCTTTCAGTACACATGGCTTGTGTGTCCCTTGGTGCTGTATTCCTTCCTTGACCCATTCCTTCTTCATCAGCTCTCCTCTTCCTGGAAATTTCACTTGGTTTCTTCCATTCTCAACTCCCTTATCTGCTGTTTATTCCTTCCAACTCTTCTCCGAATACCTCTTTCCTGTCCCCCATTCAATTCCAGATATTTTCAAGCACCTACTATACGCTAAGCACTGAGTTCTCCATCTGTCGTCTTCTTTCCAGGGCTCCATCTCCCTGACCCTGCAGCTCTCGTTGGTTCTTTATGACTTTTGCCCTCCCCCTACCCCGTCCCCACTATCGCCCAGCAGTCCAGCTCCCTCCTTCAACCCCCTCAGGTCTTTAAAGAGAAGGGATACTCTCAGAATCTCTCCCTGCCCCTGTCCTCCCACGCTCTTTATTTAACCTCAGTACTTTTGCTTTTCTGGTTCCTTCCTATCGGTCTCCTTAGTCATTGAAGCTGAGACAGCCCCTCTCCACAACATAGAATCTGAGCGCATCTTTTCCAATAGAAACTGGGCATTAGGTTGCTTTAAAAAAGAAAATGAGAAAGAACGCTAGGTTACTCTGGGATGAGCATGCCTCGTTAATTCTGTGGTCCTGTATCTCTTCCCTCTCCAGCCCCTGATCTCCTCTTCCCCATACTTCCACTATCCCTCTACCGGGATCATTCCATCACTCCTCTCCTTGGTTTCCACCTCTTCCTCAATAACTTTTCTCCTAAACCTGTACAGGCATCCTGTACCTTCACCTCCCGCTCCCTCCTCTAGGCAACTCCCAACCTCTCACCTTTCCTCACTTGAGTCACGTGGGACCTTTTCTGGGTGTTGTACTGCCCTCAGCCTCTGTCCCCGCTGCCAGACACAACCTCGGCCCTGCTTGAGTTTACACGCCCTGAAGTAGAGGATGTAAAGAACACTGGTAGTGGGAGGGCTGTTACCTAGTTCTGCTCCTTGGGCCACAGTGAGGATCACTGACTGTAGAAAAGGCCCAAACTCGTACAAAAAGCCCAAGCTCTGGCTTGCCCAAGTCCCAGGGGTCCAACCCAGGAGGAAGACCCCAGTTCTGCGGGACACATTACAGGACGGAAGGGGCGGGCCTGACCCCATTCCACCGCGGGTCGCCCAAAAAGGGGCGGGCCTTAGCCCCCTCGGCACCTACTCACGAAAGGGTGGAACTAGGCCTTTTCTGCTTTTAAGGTTTAAAACGGAGTCGAGATCAACTCTGTCATACCCTGTGTCACATTAAAAAGGTGCGGGCCTTTAGTTTTGTTCTGCAAATCACCTAAGGAGGAGCAGGCTGAGTTCTCTAGCCGAGGGAGATGGGTTAACACCAGCGCCGCAGATCGATGCTCGCACCATCCAAACGTCGAGCTGATCCCAGTTCTGCTCCCTTCTTCACCAAAAAGGAGGGGCGAACCCAAGTTCTGCTCTCTACGTCACGAAAGGAGGCCGGAGCCATTTTGAACGCTGCGACCTTAGTATTTGGTCTCTTGCCGAGCCTTTCGCCGTCTTTTCCGTTCTCGGCCAATCAGGGGTGAAAGAAACTGCCCAATCAACCTAGAGAGACCAGAGCCGGAGGACCCGGATGAGGCCGAGCCAAGGCCTTTGAACCCCAAACCCCGCCAATCGTAGAGCAGTCACCATGGCGACAAGATAGAGGTGAAGCGGTGGGACCAGAGAAAGCTTAACCCTCACAGGATTGGCCCACCCCTTCCCGCCGCCTGCTGCGCACGCGCATTTTACCTAACCACCATTTTTTCCATCGAGCTCCGGCCAATCAAGTGCTTTGGAGCCCTACGATCCAAAGTCCAATAGGAATCGGACATTCTCTGAAAGGGGAAGTGAAGGAAAGAAAGGGGCTTGTAGTAGGCGAGGCCTGATGTAGTCCCGAGCCAATTGCTTCTGGCCTTTGGTTATGACTGACAGCTAATCAGACGAATAAATCTCTCCCTGGTCGGGCGACGGGACGTATCGAATTGTTACCAATCCCATCGCATTGCATACTGACTGAGACTGTATCAGCCAATAATCATTGTGCAAGGGCAGGACTGCGCAAACCTACCCCTACGCTCTGGACCAATCCTTTCTTTTGAACTGTGTGATTGTCAGTTACTCAGGCCAATAGTGCTTAGAAAACCTTGAAGCCCGCCCAACGATCGTGGGCTGGAGGCGGTTTCTCGTTGTTGGGGCGTGTGTGTGTGTGTTTGGGGGGATTGAGGGGTACGTGAAGGCGAAACAGAACCGGCCATGGCAGCGGCAGAGGAGGAGGACGGGGGCCCCGAAGGGCCAAACCGCGAGCGGGGCGGGGCGGGCGCGACCTTCGAATGTAATATTTGTTTGGAGACTGCTCGGGAAGCTGTGGTCAGTGTGTGTGGCCACCTGTACTGGTGAGAATCCGGGAGGGGGAGAAAAGAAGTGGGGCTCACCTCCTTACTGCGGGGGCTGGGGGCGGGGTGGCATACAATCATACAGGTAATCGGAGGGCACATCCCCATCGCTGAGGCCCGAGGAGGGGACTTACGTCTCTTTTGGTATGTGTGGGCGAGAGGGTCATGTCTGTACAGAGGAGACCCGTGGGACGGAGAGTCATAGGAACGAGGAGCTGAGGGATACGGTGTGTTAAGAGGAGGGGGGGGGGGGGGGGGGTGGGGCACAGCACATCTGTACAGATGAGACCCGAGCCACCTTACCCCGGAAAGTGAGGGGTCTTAGCTGTACAGGTGTTAACAGATTAGACCCAAAGGTTAGGGGAGGCACGCCTTATTAGTTGAGTTGGGGAGACCTAGGGAATGTGGGATCACATTCAGATGAGATATGGGTAGGGAGTGGTATAACAAACCTGAGGACAAGGGTACTGAAGGGGCAACCCTGAGAAGTTAAAGGATGGTGGAAATAGGGACTTTATTAAGCGAAGAAGAGAGGAAAAGGAGTAGTGGGGGCAGGTGCTAGTAAAGGGGGTTTGGTTTGGGAATGATAGGGGCAAGGGTGGGGCTGGGGCTGAAAGAGGAGATCTGGAAAGCCCTGGTTGAAGAGACCTGAAAACTTAAGTCGAAAGGCAGAGAAGGGAGGGGATGGGTGTGTGTGTGTGTGTGTGTGTGTGTTGCGGGAGAGAAAAGGGTTGAGCATGTTGGGGATAGATAGTGCTTTACATGTTGTAAGATCAGAGAAGAGGGAAGGCCAAACTGGCTGGCTTGGTAGAGGTTGTCAAAAATATGAAAAGAAACAGTAGGTAATACCTGGGAAGAGGGGGTGAGATCGGACTCTGTGAGGTCCGGTCCGTGTCTGTCTTTTCTGTAGCTAGTTTGACGTTCTTTTTTTCCCCCCATCCAGTTGGCCCTGTCTTCATCAGGTGCGTATTCAGAGGAGATGAAGAGGGAAATGGGGAGGTCTGAGGAGTTGAAAGACCCTGCTGTGAACTGGAAACCACTTCATTTTCTCCCTCAGTGGCTGGAGACGCGACCAGAGCGGCAAGAGTGCCCAGTGTGTAAAGCTGGGATCAGCAGAGAAAAGGTGGTCCCTCTTTATGGGCGAGGGAGCCAGAAGCCCCAGGACCCCAGGTGAAAGAGAGGGGGTGGTGCTGACGGAAGATGGAGGGCTTCTGCCCCGGGAGTGGGGTGTGGAAGGGGAGAGGACGTTCTTGTGCCTAGCCCCTCTTCTATTCTTCAGATTGAAAACTCCACCCCGCCCCCAGGGCCAGCGACCAGCTCCGGAGAGCAGAGGGGTGAGTCTTGTCCGATTGTGTTCCTTCCTTGTCACAGACCCTGCCCAGTTCTCCTCTGACTTTCTCCACCTCCCTAGGGATTCCAGTCATTTGGCGATACTGGGGGCTTTCACTTCTCATTTGGTGTTGGTGCTTTTCCCTTTGGCTTTTTCACGACCGTCTTCAACACCCATGAGCCGTTCCGTCGGGGTACAGGTAAGAGCCTTCCCTCAGCTCAGGCCCCTTCCCAACCCAGGAGTGGATGCTTCTTCCACAGCTTTCCTCTCTCCTACAGGTGTGGATCTGGGACAGGGTCACCCGGCCTCCAGCTGGCAGGACTCCCTCTTCCTGTTTCTCGCCATCTTCTTCTTTTTCTGGCTGCTCAGTATTTGATCTTTGTCTCCCTCCTGCCCACCTCCAGCCAGAGGAGAATCAGTATTGGGGGTCCTTGCTGACCCTTCCTTACTCCTGGCCCCTCCTCCCCAACTCCTCCATTTCTGTTGGCTAAGGCCAACCCTGGCCACTTTCTAGGAGGGTGTGGGGAGGAGTGACATCTGTGCAGAGTATAGGAGAACCTTCTGCTCTGAACTCACTGAGTAGCGTCATAACTCCCAACTCTGGGACAGGAGGACAGACAAAAGAGAGTGTCTGTTTCTTCTCTCTCCTGATCCTTTGCTTTCCCCCACATTTATTGATTTGATGTTGAAAGATGGGCAAGGCTCCCTCTGACTCTCTCCTACTTTCCCCGTGTTGATTTAACTTAATTTCTCTCTCCCCAGTGTCTAATATGGGTTCTGACTCTAAGTGCTTTCTTCCCCTCACTACCTCCTTTATTATAAATTCAATAAACAAGGTGAGATATATTGATGGGAGCTCTGCCCACCTTTGTCCTTACCTCCTTCCTTCCAGGACAGGAGCATCTTCTCCCCAACTTGAGTAAATATCTGTGTGGTGTGGGGAGGTGTGAGGGTGAGCCTCTCTTCTTCAAGGCTCTCAAGAATTCAGGGGGTGAGGGTGTCTCTCTCTCTCACACACACACACACACACACACGTGCACGAGAGCAAATGGGTGAGGTGTTTACTTATCGCTATGGGAGGCTCTGGTTGTGGAAGCAAGTTTGGTGAGGTGGGATACAGGTTATACAGGGGAGAACTGATCTGGGGCCAGAACGGAGCCGGGGGAAGAGAAAAGGGGGCTGATAGATGGGGTCTAGCTGTGCGCCCCTCAAGGCCCTGCTGCATTGCTCTCAGCTGCTTCTGGCTCCTCTGGCTGATTCAGCTCTGCGCGCTCCTCCTCCTCCTCCTGGTTTTCTGAGGCCTTCCTGGGGAGGGGGATTGGGGAGAATTCTGCACATGGTTTCTAGCACTCCATCTTTCCTCCCCCACACCCCTCCTTGCTGCCTGGAGGTCCCAAGCCTGAGGTGTTTGGCTTTCTCCACTCACCTCTTCTCTCTTCGACGTCGCTGTCTTCGCCACATGATGGCCCCAATGAGCAGGACGGCTATCCCCAGGCCTCCCAGGATCCCCAGGACGAGGGCTACAGTTCCCAGTTCCTGCCCTTCCACAGAGCCTGTAGAGAGATGGGGAGAAGCGAGGGCCCCCACCACTCACCATTCCTTTCTTGTTGACCATCCATCCCCCAGTCACGTTGGGGCCATCTGCTTCCAACCCCTCACCTGCGATCGGCCCCTCCTCTGCTTCTGAAAGAAAGAGCAAGTTAGAAGGGAAGGTCTCAGTTTGAGAGAAGTCTATTTAGTGGGAGCCCTGATGGAGTCTTTCCCTTTCTTCAGTTCAGAGGAGAGAGGGGACAGGCTGGGCCGCTCTCTTGGGAGGGTTTGGGTGGGACAGAGGAGGCCTGGATGGGGTGCACTGGGGAGGGGTGTGGTGGTTCTTGGGGACAGGGCCAGGATGGGCTAGCGAACTGAAGTCTACATTGTCCCTTAACCCAGCCCCAGGATCCCTGGGATTTGGAGAGAGGTCTCCTCACCGATGACGACACGGACAGCAGGGCTTTCCTGGGGCCCATGACTGGGATGGGTGGCGACGCAGCTGTAGGTTCCCTGGTCCTCATGCTGCACCTCATGCAGGAGCAGCACAGGGCTGGGGGGAAGGTGCAGGGGCATGCCCTGGGGGGAGCAGGGGGACAGGAGACTAGTACAACATCTCCACACATCCCATACTCCTGTCTTTGTCTTCACATCCTCAGATATTCGGTCGGCTTTCCCAGCTCCTTGCCTGCCTCTCCATGGGCCTCCTGTCCTAGTTGCCAGTGATGTGTCTGTCTACTTCCCAGCCCCCTCTCCAAGTCACTCACATCCTTGATCCAGTGGATTTGAAGGGAGGACTGGGTAGGGGTTTCACAGGTCAGGGTCACGGTACCACCGGGAACTACTTTCCCACCTTCTGGCTGTACCATCACTTGGACCTCCGGAGGCACAGGCTCTGGGGCAGAGGGCATGAAGTTGAGAGTTATACCTGTGTGTGGTCTCAGTGGCCATGGGCTTAACTCTTCCCTCTCTGAGGGCCTCCACTCACCCCAGACTCTGAGCTGGATGGGGGCCGTGTGTAGGGCTCGACGCCGGGGAAGTCCAGGGCTGAAGCTACAGGAGAAGGTGGGATGGAGAGCTCCTCCCCAGGCTGGGGTCACCATCAACTCCGACTGGAGTGTGAAAAGCCCTGTCTCAGGGTGTCTCCTGGTCTCTTCCTGCACAGACACTCCTATGGTGGCGGGGAGGACAAGGCAAGATATCCCGGGGTGGGTGTGGGAAAGGGATCAGAAAGAAAGCAGCTGGGAGGGGGGACTTTGGACTTACCTTTGCCATCAGGTATGAGGGGTTTCCCATCTGAGTGCCAATTAAGAGTCCCTGCAGGATAGCCTCCCTCGGACACACATGTCCCCACCTGGGGAAAGAGTGACCTTCATCATCTTTGAAAGTAAGAGACCACACACACACACACACACACACACACACACACACACCTCCCTTACACCCCCTTCCTCTTCTCAGGACTGCTTTCTACTACCCCCCTTTTCTTCCACTACCTTATTGGGGACACCAGCCATGAGTTCAGAGGCAGGATCGACAATTTCTGGCTTCCCCGGAATCTCTGAAGGAGGGAAAATTTCAGTCAGAGGCTGCGGCTTTGAAGACTCTCACGCATGGGTGTGGGATCTGGGGCAGCTGAAGTCACAGGTTCTCACACACCAGGGCCAAGGAGTCAAGGGCTGGGGTTGAAGGCTTTTCCTTAGATGAGAGGTGGGCCATGGAGAAGGCCCTGGAACTCTTACGGTAGACTCGGACTTGGTAGGCAGACCTCGTCTCCTTTCCATTCCTGCTTGTTGCCCGGCACCGGAAAGTCCCCTCATCCTGGATCCCTACTGCCGGCAGGAGGAGGGAGCCATTGGGGAGCACTCGAGCTACGCTATCCCAGGAGCCTCCCTGGGGAGACAGGACCTTCCAAGCTTCTGTCCGACCTGTGTTCTGGGGACAGAGGAGAGGGGCCTGAACAGTGCAAGTCCTTTGGGAAAGGACTCATGAGACGGGGAGATGGGGAAGCGAATCATCCCTGGTCTCTGGGAGTGGGGAGGCTGTGGCAGGAGCCCTGCTTACCAGTTTCCATTCCAGCTGTTGGGGTGGTTTCTTGGGGGCCCCCCTACAGTTCAGCACCAGTGGCTTCCCAATCCGGGCTGTGATGTTTCGGTTGCCTACTGCTGCTCCTGGGAGACAGTACAATGGTGGAGGGGTAGGAGGGAAAGGGGGGCTAAGATAACTAGGACAAGATGGGGGAGGGAGCTTGAAAAGCAGTGCCTGGGTTCCAGGAAAGTTCTGGGCAGGTTTGGGGAGGGGGATGAATTGCTTTCTGTGGGGAGGATTGGCGTGTTGGAGGGGGAGTGGCTCACCCCACAGACTGAGGACCAGCACCCAGGCTCCCGCCGCTGCCATCCTGCTTCCTTCCCAGGCTCCTGGCTCTGTCTGCCCGTCACTGCTGTGGCCACCACCCTAGCCCTAGGTGGGGCTTGCACCCTCTCCCCTACCCCCATCTTCCCATCCTGTCCCGCCACAGGGAATGCTAGGAATTCATGCTTCTTGGACAAGAGTCCTTCAGGTACGAGGAGAAACAATTATCACCCCACCCTTAGGCACTGCCAGTCTCTGGGCACAGCCACATCCATGGGGGCGGGGAGTGGACCTCCTAGGATCTGTCATTACTCAGGACCCCCAACTCATTCCGTCAGTCCACTGAGGGCTTGCCTGGTGGACGACTGGAGCCCCATATTACTTAGGTCAGGTTGGGCAACAGGGTTCAGGCCTGGCTGGTGTCCTTGGGGAGGGTTTTGGATGAACCCTGGGGCCTGGGTGGTGAGGGCAAGGCTGGGAGGAGTTGGGGGAAACACCTGTTTGGGGCTTTATGAGAGAAAGATTTTATTCTGGGGTTTCTCATGTTTTTGAAAATAATGCTCCACTAAACCCAGGGAAAAAAGAAATTTCTTTATTTAAAACTGATTTTTTTTTTTTTTTCCTTTTCTGTGAAACTACCAAGTTTACAAGTGAGGAGAGAACTGCCCCCGGCCCGTGCCTCCCACCCACCACCCATCACACATCTAATCTGCTCCCAATCTGCTCCCCTCCAGTCCTGTCTGGACCTTTGACAGGAGAGGTTACCCACTATGACAGTCTTATAAAATCCTGAGGATGTTTGAGGGGCTCAGATGGTGGGGTTCTGGCCAAGGATGGGACATTGGTGATTTTACTTTCCCCCATACCTGGCTTTTTGCAACCTCCCTCCTCTGTCTCCCCACCCTCTTGATTTTGGACCGAGAAAAAAAAAATGCCTCATTTTTGGGGAAATTGAGGGAGATACATATACAAGCAACCCAACCCATATTTAACATATTTGGCAATAACCCCTTTCCCATTCTTCCCCCTCCAATCTGCAAATAGTAGTTTAAAAAGGTTTAAAGACGTGTCACTCACAGGAAGGTGGCACTTCCTCAAAATAACTGAGTCCAGCCCTGCCCAAGGGTTGTGTGTGTTTGTGTGTGTGTAGGGTGAGGGGGATAGGTCAGCAGAGCAAGCCCCTGACTACCTCCACACCAAACGCAGCAGAGAGCTGCCTGCATAAGCAAAGAACACTTAAGTGATCTTACAAGCAAAGAACACGTAAGTGATTTCGGGGGGAGGGGGGCAGGCTTGGTGCCCTGCTAAACACACTTTCTGATGGACAGGACTGGAGCCAGGTGGGCCTCTTTACAAGTTTGTTCCCCTTTCTCTTATGACCCCTTTGGCTATCACCCCTAACATGAGAAAGCAAGAAATTAAAAAAAACCACAATATATTTATAAAAACATCTACTTTCCCAAACTAAAAATTAAGAACTGATAATAGCAACAAAAAATTTATAAAGTACAAATGGATCCCAGGGTTTCGTTTCTTTCCTTAAAAAAAAAAAAAAACCAAAAAACAATCAACCCCAAAGCCCAGTCAACAATTCCCTAAAGTAGCAGAAACTCCCTCCGAGGTAGATATCTGAGTCAGACACTCTCGTCCACCGAGCGATTCTATTGGTTTAAGATGAGCTGCGTATGAGGTAATAAAGCCATCTGGAGGGGCAGGGGGTGGGGAGGCACAGGGTTCATGGCCCATGTCCTCTGTCCAGAAGCTGTGTCCCCAGTTTTGGCATCTCTGGTCAGGCAGGGCTGGCTTCTCCACAGATTCCAGAGTAGATAAGTGGGGTGGGGAGGGGCAGTGGGGGAGCCCAGAGAAAGAGACAGAAACGGAATACAGTATGGCAGGTAGAACAAAGGGAAAGCGATCTGAACAACAGGGTTCTCGGTGTGTGGTTTGTGTGTGAGAGGGAGAGGAAAAAAAGACTGAAAAAAGGAAAAGGGGAGATCCCACTCTCCCCTCAGGGGCCCCCATTCTCCCTGCCACGTAGTCAGCACCCCCAGCACTGGAGAGTCTGGTTGGGGAAGGGATGACCCCATTGGCCCTTCTCTGTCTTGTGCTTCTCCTGTGTCTGGGGTTTGTCCTCTGGATGCCTGCGTCCTCTTCAAAAGTTGCCTTGTGGGCCCCCACCCCTGTGGCCCTGAGGGGCAAGATCAGTTGGAAGTGTCAGAGTGAACGCTCCCTGGTCCCTCTGTGGGAGAGGTCACTGAGGATGGGGTGACGGCCTCCTGCCAGCCACCATTTGCCTGGAAAAAGAGAGAGTCGGTTGGGGCAGGGCAGTCCGGTGTGGGAGAGAGCGCTGCCAGGGGAAAGGCCATCCTGTCCAGGTGAGAGGTGGACAAAGGGAGTGTCGGGTGTCCACTCACCCTCATTTCCCGAGGGCTGTACATCTGGCCTCCTCCAAGGTTATCCCCGTAGCCCCCTGGCCCCATTGAGTGTCGGAGTGATTCCACCTGCAGGCAGCAAAGAAGGGCATGGCACAGTGAGGAGTCTAGTACTCTGAAGAGAGGGAAACCAAGTTTGGGAAAGCCCTGCTTGAGGGGAGGTGGGCCACCTGACCTGGGAAGCAGAGTAGGAATCTCCGTTGAGCCCGGGCATCCCCAGAAACATGTCTCCGGATCCTGAGAGATTGAAAGAGCCGCCAGAGCCTTGGGGGAGCAGAGAGGGGAATTAGGGAAGAGTCTAACAGAGCCTGTGATGGCAAACAGGAAACTCACCACAGTTCTGTTTCCAAAAAGCCCTCTGAACTAGTTCGGGGATATGCCACTGTAAGCAACTTATCCCTAAGACATTGCAACACTCAGAGGAGCAGGCCGTGTCTGGGCCTCCCCCTCCCTTCCTGGCCACTTGCTGGAAGACAGGCAGAAGTAACTTCGCTGGGGTGCCCTTTGTCCCCTGACATCTCCACCCCATCTCAGCTAGGTCCCTCTCACCCCAAAAGGCCCACTCTCTGCTGTGATCCTGCCTAGATAGGAAGTGCGGACAAAGGCAGGAAGTGTGCAAGATAGCCAGCCAGGACGGCAGCGGGGGTCCACCTGCAGAGGAAGGGGGTGTCGGGGAGCTGGTGCGGCTGTGGCCCCCCTGGGTGACTGACACGGCGGTCTTGACGGCATAGATGTTTGCCTCCTCTTGGAACTTTCCAATATTTTTCTTATAGCGAATCCGCTTGTTGCCAAACCAGTTGGAGACCTGTGGGGTGTGGAGCAGAAAGGAGGGTCGGGTGCAGACCTTTCTCCCTGTAAGCCCCTTGGTCAGTAGAATCAGAGAGCTTTTAACCTGAAAACTGCTCCCCCACCCCAAGCCTCCCCAATACCTGAGAGACCGTGATTCCACACTTCTTGGCAAGCTCCTCCTTAGCCTCCTCGCTAGGATATGGATTACTCAGGTGGGAGTAGAAATACTCGTTGAGGACCTCAGTAGCCTGTTTGCTGAAGTTGCGGCGTTTTCGTCTGCAGAGGAGGGAGATTGGTGGTGAGGAGGCCGGCTACCCTGGCAGGGCCTCCATCTTGCACCACTCTAGAGGGTGCCCCTGCCACGGAGTACCATATTGAGTAACGTGGTGGCCCAGAGGCTTGGAGAAGAGCGGGAAGGAGCCCCACCTCGCATCCAAGAAACGGGAACGCAGGATCATGACAGCCTCACAGGTGCTCTGCTTGAGCTGCATCTGGATGGCGCTGAACTTTCGATGGATGATGCTCACCATGCGCTCCATCTCCTTGGGTGCCACAGGCCGAGTGCGGCTCTGCTCCCTCAGCAGGTTCATGACGTGGGTCGTGAACTCGTTACATGCCTGCAGCGGGGGCCGGTGGGCTGTGAGGGGGGGCCCTCTGGCCTGGGGATGCCCCACAAGAGCCTCTCCTCTCACCCACTCCAGCCTGGTCTCCTCACCTGCTCATACTTCTCCAGCTCCGAGTGGTAGATGTGGCGGATCTGGGCAAGTTTGCTGCGATAGTCGGAGTGTTCGATGGAGTTGTCAGGGGACACGCCGCCCCCGGAGGCTGCCGCGGCTGCAGCTGCTGCCGCTGAGCCCCCCCCCTTCTCAGGCCCAGCCACACCCTCCGCCAGAAGCATGTTGTCCAGGCGCATCAGCTGTGGGTCCACCGGCTCCTCCTCTTGGGAGCTTCGAATGCTGAGGCCTAGCGTGCAGGCAAGTGAACTTAGGGACTCAGGGAACCCACAGCCAGCGCTCAGCCCTCCTGCTGTCTCCTGGAGACCCAAGTTTCCAGGCTTCGGTTCCCTCCCCAATTCCCCTTAGCAACTTCCCTAACCCCTAATGTCCTCAGGGCCCCAAGATGTCAAACTCTTGGCCTGAGTCCTAGAAAGAACAGGGTTCAGTCCCCAGAGGTGAGGAATCAGGGGGGGGACTCACATACCGGTTTTCTCCTTGATTTCACACAGGACACTAAAGAGAGCAGGCTTCATGCGGTGGCAGTTGAGGGCGTGTTTCCTAGGGAGGAAGGGGAAAGAACAGTTGAGCTACAGGAACAGAGGCAGGGCAGGGTGGGGGGGGACCATGAGGGTGAGGGGAAGCCTGGGAACAAGAAGGGAGGTAGAAAGTGGGGGTGGGGACAGGACAGAGTGGGGGGGGTTCTTGGGGAGAGATCAGCTCCTGGGATGTGGAGATGTGGGGAAGCTGCTTGGCTTTAGGAAGATGGAGGGAAGGCGCAGGCAGCAAGATAAAGGCACCGGGGGCACGCACGGGGCTGTGGGAACTGGGCCTAGAGGGGGATAGAAGGGGAATTTGGGGGTGACTGCCGACACGAGGGTGACTAGGTAGATTTCAGAGGAAAAGAGATGGAGATTGTGAGAAGGGTCAGAGTTTGAGGTGCCAGAGAGGGGGCGGGGGAGTTCAGTACAGAGGTGTATGGAGGGTCCTGGGACTGAGCAAGGCAGGAGGCTCTGATACTCCTAGTTTCTGGCTGAGCAGGGGCCAAGGGCTGGGTGAGGACCCTTGGAGGCTGGGCCATGGTGGAGAGGAGTGGTAGGAGCTTTGGGGAGGGCTGAGGGCTGGAAAGGATGAGGGTGGGCTGGGTGGAGAGTTAAGAAGACAGCATAACAGTTTCTTAGTCTGAGAGCCAGAACCTGGCTCTGGAGGTGGAAGGATGTTCCAGGGGAGTATGTGGGGGGGTGTGTCAGTGAAAGGTGGGGGGGGGCAGTGAGACCACCCTGGGCTCCCCTCTTTGAAGGTTTCAGGGTCTGGTGGTGAAGGGAGGTTTGAGAGGGATGGCTTATCTTGAGGCTCCCAGGAGTAAGGAGAGAAGAGAGCTGTAGGATCCTGGAGAGGGTCCTGGAGTGGGGGGTGGGGGTGGGGACTCCCAGAAGATTCAGAGCTTGTGAATGGGGCTTCAGCTGGGTCTGTGTAGGGTCCCGGGGTGGGGGCACTCACTTGGCCTGGGCCTCGTCCAGGCTCTGGTCGGTGATGGTCATTATCTGCTGCAGAATGTCCCCGATGTCTTGCTTCCCTCGGCCTCCCGGGACCCCCCCGCTACCCCCACCGGGGTCTCCGCCGCCGGGAGGCTCGCCAGGGCCCCCAGGCTCCCCACCCACCAATCCCAGGCCCCCCCGGCCCCCGCCTGGAGGGGGCGGCCCCAGCAGCCGCTCGTCCATAGTTTGGGGGGGGGCCCTGAGGCCCCCTCCCTGCTCCGCCCCTCCCCCCGCCTGGTTACTTCCCCCCCCCCCAAACTCGGTGGGGCCCGCTGGTCCCTCCGCCCCAACCCCCACCCGTTTCCCCCTCCCGACTCCCCCGGAGGTTCACCCTGGCCCTGAAGGGAGACCTGGGGTACCGGCTGGGCCCCCCACAGGAGACCCCGGCCCCCGGCGGCGGAGAAAATGGAGCCGGAGAGAGAGAGGAGGCCCAAGCGGGGGTGTGTGTGAGAGAGAGAGAGAGAGGAGGGAGGAGGGAGAAGGGGGGAGCGAGGGAGGGAGGCTGGGGGAGGGGAGCCGGGGAGGAAGAGGAGGGGAGAAGAGAGGAGGAACAGGGAGGAGCTGGGGGCGGAGAGAGACACACAGAAACAGAGGAACTGGGACCGAGTGGAGGAGGGGAGAGGGAAGAGGAGACGAGGGGAGGAGACTAGACCTTCGGGGAAAATACGCGAAGGCCCCGGGGCTGCACGTCGTCGGCCTGGGAAGCGGGGCCTGCTGGGCGAGGGGGCCGCCACCTGGGTTCCGAATTAGGGATCTAGGTGTTGTGGGCTCTGGCCGCTAGAATGCCTGGGTTCACAGACAGCGCAGTTCATATTTCTTGTCCTAATGACTCCCCTCCCTGTTCTACTTAATTAAAACCAGGAGAGGGGGGCTGGGGGGGTATAATTAGGGAGGTCTCCAGCCGTTGCTTAATGAGCCAGTAATTAACCAGCCAGGGAGGGGAGCTGGCCTCTCGCCAGACTAGGGAGAGAGGCGGCCTCTGGCCTCACCTTCCTCCCGCCTTCCCTCGCGCCTCCCCCCCCCCCCCCCCCGCAGCCCCAAACACCAGTCTTCTTCAGTTTGGAAGAGAATTACATTTATTCATACAACCAAAACATCAGACTCAGAGCAGCAGTGGGGAGGTTGGGGGGGGCAGTGCTAAGTGTCCATTCACAGCCTGTAGGCCCCTTAGTCCTGGGGCTGGGGGTGCTGGTGGTGGGGTGGGGGAATGATCTATCTCTTTGCAATGCCCTCTCTTCTTATTGAAAAGGAGGGTGGAACTGTCTGTCAGGCCCTAACCTTGGGAGATTTGCCTTTTCTTGGGAGATGGAGGCCTGAGCCCTCAGATTCTGCCTAGTGGCTAGACTACTGGGGGTGTCTCCACAGCTCAGGACTTACTGCCACTACTTGGGATCAGAGGAGGGGGTGGGGTGTCCCTCAGTGGCTGGGATCCTTTCACTGCTTCAAGCTCCTACATACTGGGGGAGGGAGTTAAATGACATCCTACTTTGACTATGCCCAGGGTTTGAGGACTTTCACCCCCTCCATTCCCAGGAAAGGTGGATGAGGGTGATGAATATTGAGATTTCTCCTGGGGCCTCCAGTCTCTGGTGCCCCTGCCAAGCAGGAGTTGAGGGCATGCAGTGGGCTGCCCAGCTTTGAGCCCCAGGAGTGCGGAGTGGCTGGTAGGGGCGGGCTGAAGTCTCAGCAGGTATGTGTGGGGGGCCGGGACCTTTGCTCCTCCATTCGACCCCCACCCTGAACTCTCAGCAGCAACTCCAGGAGCTCCTGTCCCCCTGGGGGTAGGGGAGGCTCTGACCGCTGGGCTTCCATCCGCTGGCACTGAAGGAGTGGAGGGAAGGAAGGGTGTTGGTGAGGTTTTAAGAGGAACAGGCCTTGATAGGAGCCAAGGCTGGTGAAGGGGTATAGGGGACACCTGTGATGGGCACGGGGGGACTAGGCCTGGCAAGGGGGCAGATGCTGGGGAGAAAGAGGGGTAGGGCCCAAAAGACAACAAGGGCCAAGGGACCAGGAAGCCTCAGTCTTGCCTTCTGGGGAGGTGTCTCACCTGGTGACTGAGGATAGTGCTGTAGAGCTGTTCTCTGTCCTCAAGAGGCCGGAGTGGGGCTGGGGCTATGCTTGGGAGGTTCTGGGGGATGTGGAAGGTGGCTCTCTGCTCCTCTAGGCGGCGGGACTGGGCCTCAGCCACCAAATCCAGAAGGAGCTCAGTCTGTAGGGAGAGCAGGGAGGCGGAGCGGGGCCCCAGGGCTGGGGAGAGGAGGGGTAGGGCTCAGAGACCCAGAGAAATTGGCAGACAGGAGGGTTGGTGGTGCAAGGTGATTAGGCACTTGGGGTCAGAGCTGAGGGGGTGTAATGGGGAGTCAGGAGGAGGTGGGGAGAGGGCCCACGATGGAGGGGGCCTTGGTAATGGGATCAGGAAGGACGTGGGCACCATGGTCAGGGAGCTCCCTGGGTGGATGAGGGTACCTGTGTGGCGGGTTCCTGGAGGAGGAGGGGACGGAGGAGCAGATCGCCAAGGCCGAGCGGTGGTGTTCACAGGGGGCCAGTCAAACTCATCCTGATGGGGGCCCTGATCCTGGGAGACATCCGGTCCAATTAGGCGGGGGTGTGGTGGGCGGGGGGCTAGGCCAACAGCCCATTTCCTCTCTCAGTGTGTCTCTGTTCCTGCCTCAGTTTGCCCAAGCCCTTCTAAGTCCCCTGAGTCCCCTGTTACTACGTCGCTGCCCCAGGTCTTCTCACCTCCCTTTCTCCCAGTGTCCGCCTCCCCGACCCAGTGCGCAGCTCACCTGGTCACCTTCCTCTTCTTCCTGGGGTCTCTCGGCCTCCATCCCCTGGGGGGGAGAAACTGATGGGGGAGGGGTAGCAGGGATTTGGGAGGAGGGCTGGAACCCTGGGTTCCTGAGGGGAGTGGGGGCTGGAAGGGGTGGGGGTGAGCCAGGGGCTGGATGCCTGGGTACTGAGCAGGAAGCTGGGTTCCTGGTCAGCCCCCCCACGGGCCCCGCCCATCCCTGTCAACTTCCTCCAGTTCTCTTTTCCCACCCAAACTGCTTGCTCGACCTCTCTTGCCCCAGGGGAGCACAGAGACTGTGAAAAGCTCTTCCAGCTGCAGTAGTGGAGGGCGTTCATGATGGGGAAGGACTCTTGGCCTTCTCGAGTCTCAGTAGACCCCCAGCCCCAGGCTCCTGTTCTCTCCACTCCCCTCCTCCCCTTAAGCTCTTTCTGTCAACACAGGAACTAGCTACACAGGAAGTGGTTTTACTCCTCAGAACCCCCCTCCCGCCCCCAGGTCCCTTTCCTAAGAGGACCCCGATGTAGGCTTTGACCCTCCCCTATGTCCCAGCTTCCCACAGACTTACGGGGACTGGGAGGGGCATGGTTCCAGTGGGAGGCAGAGGACTGAGACCCAGGAATGTTGGGCCCTCAAACATATACATATACCCCTAGCAGTGGCTCCAACACATGGTAAGTATTCAATAAATATGCATTGAATAGTTATCCCTGCCCTCCAGGTGCTTACTGTCTATTCAGGGTACAAGGTATGTACCAAATGTGAGACGAGGGTCAGGGGAAACTTTCCTCTGGTCATGAATGAAGGATAGAGAAATAGAAAAGGGAGACAACCACCTCCCTGGCTTGGTCTCAATGCTGGTCAGGCTGCCTGGCACCAGGGTGGGAGCAGGATTGAGATATTTTAGGACCCCTAAATGGCAACCTGCCATATTGTGTTTACAGCTGAGTGGTTTGGAGCATGAAATGTGATGAAGAAATCTGGTTCTACCACTTAATGCCTCGAAATCTTGGGCAAATAAAATCTCTGTGCCTCAGTTTCTCAAAGAGTAAAATGGAATTTTAACAGCACCTGCCTTGTAGGGTTGATGTGAGGATTAAATGTGATAAAAGTGTTTGGCATATATTGAATGCTCAATAAATGGTAGTTACTATTAGCTTGAAAGCCAAAATGCCTCATGCCTCCATGTCTCAGGCCCATCACCATTAAGGAGGTATAACCATGGTTCTGAAAGGTGGATAATGTTTGAGATGCTCTCTCCATCTTCCTCAATTTGAGGCTTTAGGAATAACTAAATGCCCTTGGGAGAAGACAAAGGATATGTATGGTCGTGTGTGTGTGTGTGTATGTGTGTGTGGTTTCTCCCTGGGCTATGAGAGATTCCTGCCTTCAGATGATACTCTAAATTAACACAGTACCCCCAAATCTACTTATTCTTGTTTTTGAACTGTACTTAAAGCCTCCATGCAAAGGGATGACTTTGACCGTAGGGCACAAAATTCAGAAAACACTATGCAGTCATTTCCATATTTTTTCCCATTCCACTCAACTCTTCCAAAAAAAGATTAAGACTTCAAATAAGCTTTATTATGGGTTGACAGATTTGAGGTTCTTAAATATAGTGGTGACCAGAAGAATGGCGCCTCATCCCTGCGATGGTTTGTTGAGGGAAGTGGGGAGAGTGCAATCATCAGCTGGAGTGGTCCCTGCCCCCTCCCGCCCACTTCAGCACCTACACCAGTGCCTGGCACATAGTGGGCACTCAATAAATATTTGTCAGCCATTTGTGGGAGGTGGCTGTAATGGGTGATAGAGGCTTCCTTTGGATACCATATACAGGAAAGAACGTCTTACATACTGTATGTCTGCAGTTACTGGTTCCAGTTCAGAGGTACTTCCCCAGTTCCACTCCACCCTTCGTAGTCTCTCACCCTTATTTTCTGGGAGAAGGGCTGGGCCCTCGTCATTCCAGCACCCTAAATCCTTTTTCCAGGGCTGCAGTTTCTCTACGTGGAAGACGGAGTGGGCAAACACTCATTTGGGGAGGGACAGCATGCTCATGACCCCTCACTTTTGGGGCTCCAGGATCTTAAAATCTGGAGTCTTTCCAGACTGTCCTATAATGGGTGCCCACTTTCAGAATCCCTCCCTGTCACGTAGCGTCCTATTTTTGACCCTCGCCTCCCGCGTTTAAAGGTATTACTTGGTGAGTCGGGGGACCCCAAGCAACTTGAGGGGATCCCCGCTCCGGGGACGGCGTAAGACAGGGAGGCGGGATCGGAGTGTTGGAGGTGGGGCCGCAGGCTCCCAGGGTCACCCAATCGCAGGGCCAGTCATCAGCCGAGGCCACACCCCCGCTCCCGGAAGCGACCCCGGATCTTCCTTGCACTAAAGCTGGGTTGGGCCGAGGCCCGCGCATGCCTGCAGAAAACCTACGGGCCCCGGGGGGCGGGCCTTCCCCCGCTCCTCCTTTCGAAAGACTCTGGCAATGAGAGTAGGCTCCGCCCCCACGCGCGGCCCATTCTACGGACAAAGTCTGGCCTTGCAGACATGCTCCGCCCCCACGCGGGCCGGCCCCGGCCGACATTGTCCGGCAGCGCGACAGAGCCCCGCCCCCACGCGGGGGCAAGCTTCCCGACGCGGTCCGCGAGCGGGGTAAGGGGCCCGCCCCCCGGCCCGGCGTGGTTTTGTGACGCGCCTCCAGTAACCCCGCCCCCTCCAGCAGCGTCAGCAGATCCCAGTGGTTGCGCTGGCGGGCGATGTCCCCGGGCGCTAGCCCGGCCTGGTCCCGCAGTCCCCGGGCCGCTCCCAGGCCCAGCAGCAGTTGGGCTACCTCCACCGCCCCTTCTCGGGCCGCGAGGAACAGCGGCGTCTGCTCCTATGCCGGAAGAAACAGCCAGGGGGCGAGGTCAGGGAGGGCCACGCCCACAGGGTGACTCTTCCGGGCTCCACCCACTTGGCCACTGGCCTTTCCCCCTTCAGGTTGGGTGGCGTTCCCGCGCTTTCCGCCTCTCCCACGCCCTGTTTTGTTTTGTGTTTTTAGGCAACCAGCTCCCGGTCTAACCCTGCCGTCCTGGGCGTCTTTATCGGCTCCGGCCTGGAGAAGGGAGCGGGCGGCCCGGGCGTTGTTCACGGCGGCGGCCCAGTGCAGCGCGGTTTTTCCTAGGGGACGACGTGGGTGGTTGTTACTCCGAGGCTGGGGAACAGACGCCTGGGTTCCTGTTTCCCACGGATTCTGGTTTTGGGGGAAGGACTTATTTGGGCCCGCGGGGTTACCTCAAAGGCGGAAGCGTTGCCTGGGTGACCGCCGGCCGGCAGGAAGCCTTGCTTCTCGTCACATCACCGGCGCGCGGGAGGGACAATGGGGCATTGTTCTGGGCTCGGTGGGACCGGGAGACCTCCCCCCACTAGACCTCTCTCCCTTCTCCCAGACACTCCTTCCTCAGCCTAGTTTCCAGTGGGCTAGGGCAGTGTGTGTATGTTGTTGAGTTCCATACTGACATCGCCCCGCAGATTTCCCACCCGGACAGCTAGGTGGGAGGGAATCCCCCAGTCTCCAGTTGGTCCCTCTGCTGCTTCCTTTTTTTGCATCTTATTTCACACCCCATCTGTGCCACTTCTCCATAGCACAACACCAACCTCTCCAGATCCGTACCCCATTTATCTCTCGCCCCCACATCTGCTTGGGCTGCGATCAGTTCTTCAACCAGGTCCTCCACCGCCAGCCTGGCGGCCAGCATCAGGGCTGTGGTCCCGTCCTCTGTCCGTGCATCCACTGCAGTCTGTCTGCTGCGGAGTAGGAGCTGGGGGTCCAGAGAGGGCCAGTGACCCCTGGTATGTCCTGGATTGCTAGCTCACACTCTTAATCAGCTCCAAATCCGTATATGGTCATTTGTTGTTTCTCTTTCAGATCCCCAATCTCACATCACCTTCCTCTCTGCCAAACCCTAGGGGCTGCTTTTGCCTAGCTTTACTTAGGAGTTTGCCCCCTGTTCCCTTTAGCGACCCCCGTGTGCACTGACCTGGCAAACCTCCCGAGCATCAGCAGCCACAGCGGTGTGAAGAGGGGTGCGCCCTGCTCGGTCTGGCTGGTTGGGGTTGGCTCCAGCGGCAAGGAGGCGGCGGGCAGCGGTTGGCCGCGAGAATCGGGCAGCCAAGTGCAGGGGCGTCTCCCCAGTGCCCACAGTGTGAGCCTGGGGACAGGCCCCTCCACCCAACAGGGGTTCCCAGGGCTCAGGGCTTCCCAACCATGCTCCCTGGAAGGTTCTGGACTCCACTCCCCCACAGCAAACTGCTGACATCAGGGGTGTCACCCCATCTGTGGGTGGGAGACATGAGGAATGGGAGACAAGTCAGTCAAAAGGACATAACTGGGAGAGGAGGAGAACATAGAGGTTCAGGGAGAATCATAGCCTGAGGTGTCAGGAAGCCCAGCTCTGGCTCTTGATTTTGTGTGGCTTTCGTCAAATGACTTTTTTACTTTTCTCTGTGCTTCAGTTTCATCATCTGTAAAAGGAGCCAGTGGGCCTTAATTCTTAGACATTCTAAAGCAGTGGTTCTCAAACTTGAGTCTGGATCAGATTTACCTGGAGGGCTGGTTAAAACACACATTCTCCAGTGTCTCAAATTTCTGAGTCAGTAGTTCTGGAGTGGAGCCTGACAATTTGTGTTTCTAACAATTTCCCTGGTGATGCTGATTCTTCTGTCCCGGGACCATACTTTAAGAATCACTATTCTAAGGCACTAACTCTAACATTAATTTTCTCAGTTCTAATATCAAAAGGCTTTCTGATTCTAAAAGAGTCAAAAGGGAGTTTTCCTTTTCTTGGTCTGGGTTGGCTCACATACCAGGTCCACGGGTGTCCACGTCAGGGACATCCATCTCCGATTCCTGGGGAGGGGTCAGCATGGCTGCCTGGGGGAGCTCCTGACAGTCACCGCTCAGAGGCCAGAGCGGGCACTTGGAGGGTGAGGCCATTTCTTCAGCCTTAGGATCAGAACAAAGATCAGTGAAGGAAGGGTGACTCGTCCCTTCAACTCCGCCATTACCTAAGGACCATTCCTGCCCCAGTGCTTTCACCTGGCCCACCTCCTCTCCTTCCTCGGGGCCTGAGCACATCACAACTCCATCCTCATCAACTTCTGCGTCTGGCTTCAGTGCCCTGGAAGGGGGTGTTTGGGTAGAGGACCTTCAGGGTCCCCAGGATTTCCAGCAGCCTTCCTCCCCCTCTCCCCTTCCTCTGTCATCAGCTTCTGATCATAAATATCTCCACAGGAAAGAGTCCCCTCCCTGGGCCCCTTTCCTCCTCACTCTTACTTGAGGCCAATGCTGTCTTCACCCAGGGGAGGCCGGCGTCTGCGGGGAGCCGGCTGAGTTCGAGGCCTTCTAATGAACCCAGGGGGCAGCCAGAGGGCCCCATGCTCTCGGCGCCGCCTCCGGATGAGCTGAAGGACGAGAAGAGCCCCAAGGGCCAGGAGAAGCACCCCGGCCACTGGTGAGCACAGCACAGGCCAGGGAAGCTGGTTGGTGGGTGGTGCTGGCGGGAGACACAGTCACAAAAAGAGACCATTTCTCGTGAGGCTGGGCACTACTCTTGAGACCTTTGGGCAAGTGCAGTAACTTCTTTCATCAGTTTCCTCATCTGCAAAGTGGGAATCATAATAGTACCTGCCACATGGCATTGTTGGGAGGATTAAATGAGTTGATACTGTAAAGCCCTTAGAGCAAGGCCTGGCACGTAGTAAGTGCTATATGGGTTATGATTCTTTCGTGTACCATGAGCTGTTTGACAGGGATGATTGGATTTAGTAGAGAGGATAGACCAGATGATAAAGGTTAGGATAAAATACGTAGGGAAATGAGGAAGGAGATTGAAGAGCAAATGGGCCATGAGGAGATCCACTTAGAGAATGAGAGGTTCACGAGGGTCAGTCTCCACACAGAACATTTGGGGTCCCTGCAATCCTGTGTCATTTGGCTTCCATTGCTATTTGCTGGCATGGAAGTGGGTCTGGGAGCAAGGTCAGGGGAGATGAGGGGGGTCACCTACCGGTGCCAGCACGAGGATGGGCAGCCAGCAGGGGTCCCGGCAGCAGGTGCTCCAGGGCCCCCACTGCTGCCATGGCGGCCAGGAAGCGGAGCAGGAGCCCAGGATCCCAGGGACAGCGGGATGCAGGGTGGTCAGGGCCACAGCGGGACAAATCCACACCCATCACCACCACAAACCTGTGGGGGAGGCGCCGCAGAGACCCCTGTGTTGGTCCCTCGTTCCCTTCCCTCCACCCATCAAAAAACCGGTGTCTGCTGCATCCCCCTGCCCGGCCTTCTTACCCAGTGCTGAGAGAGTCCGTCTCCTTGCCCACAGGCTGTGTGTGAGGGGTTGCTCTCTCCTGATGTGAGGGGTCCGGGGCTCCTCCTAGCTCCTCTTCGGCCTGGGCCCCAGGATAGGGGTACACCATGTCCTTGCCATCACTATCCTTCCTTACCCAGAGCCCCACTCTCAGAGTCAGGGATAGCACCCGGGCCAGGGCCAGAAGCTGCTGGTCCAGGGCTGGGGGGCTCAGCACCACCAGCAGGGCCAGGGAGGGCCCCCATTCTGAATCCCCATCTGTAGGCCTGCAGTCACCCCCATCCCAGCCACATTCGGCAGTGTTGCAGCCTTTCTCGCAGTGCCCGTTGTGGAAGTGATCGTGGCAGTACTGGTCATAGGCTGGACTGTGGGGTGAGGAGAGGGGGACTCAGGATCCCCAAAGAAACCGGACCCCCTTCTTCATTCCAGAGAGATGCCTGATATTCTACTGCCTCTAGGGCACTGGTTGCTAAGTGGGGAGAGCTCCGGAGCAGTGGGCTTGGTCAGGCCCTGGATGGCAGGTAGCCCAGACCCTCTAATGTCTGTGATGCCCTTGTCTCCTAAGACTTACCCTCTCCCTACCATCCCAAGCTGTCCTGTCTCCCTGAAGGAGAGTCCAAGGCCCTTTTCCCTCAGGGGTGCTGGTTGCTAGGGGAGATCCTCCATGGCAACGGGGCATAGAGAAAGAGGCCTGAGGCCAGAGCTCCCACAGCTCTTAGAGAGGAGCCCAGACAGAGGCAGTGCCCTCCTTCCCGGTCCCCATGCTAAATATTGATGCTGCCCTCCTCCCCTGGGCTGGAGCCTAGTGTCTTCTACCCCTACTTAGCAACAGTTATTAGGGTGGAAACTCCCCGGAGCCTGAGGCTGTGGTCACACTGCAACCCCCCCCAGAGGCATCTGTGTCCTTCCTCCTGCCTCACCCTGCCCTCCCCACCCCAACCCCCAAGTCAGGGTTTCAGGCTCACGTGCAGGCCAGAGGAGTCTCACAGTCGTAGCCATCAAACAAACACTCTGCAGAGTCGCACTGCGGGTGGCACTGCCCATCCCGGAAGAGAAGCCAACACCGGGAGTGGGAGGGGCAGCCCTTCCAGGGGTCCGGGACCCCCAGGGAGCAGTCTCCCCCATCCCAATTTCCTCCAGGGCCGCTGCAGCCAGCGTCACAGGCCCCATCTCCACCTCTGCCTTCGCATCCCTTTGCTCCGGGCCTCTGACACCGGGGCCCTGGAGAGCTGGGAGGGCAGGAGCATCGGAAGCCTGGGGCCCCCAGCCCCGGGGTCTCTGAGCAACTGCCATTGTGTAGGCATGGAGAAGGAGGGCCACAGCCACGAGGAGCTGGTGGGGTCAGGCAGTCAGGGCCCCCGTAGCCATTGAGGCAGGCACAGTGGGGTGGGAAGCCAGGCTTGCGGGAGGGCAGACACAGGCCACCATGGTGGCAGTGATGGAGGCCGCAGGAGGGAGCTCTGTGGCTGCAGGTGGGGCCCTCAAAACCCTGTGGAGAGGAGAGAGAGATTGGGGGAGGCCCTTGTATTATTCTTTCTACCCCCTCCCAAGCAAACTCTTGGGTTAAGATAATTCAGAGGGTTCTACAGTCTCATATCTGGAAGGGGCCTCAGAGAACTTCAAGTTCATCATTTTATAGATGTTGAAACCATGGTCCATGGTATTTTCACACAATGACATACTACACAGTGATGAAAATGGATGAACCACAGCTGTGGCAACAACCTAGGAGACTAAGCACTTAGAGAGTGGTAGTAATTAAATTATCTTCATCTTTGGACTTAGGATTATATACTTTCTCTTTCTCTGGACGGGGAACAGGATAGAGGAAGACATAAGTACATGTGAGTTATCGTTGCTACTGTAATTCTTAGGTTAGGTTTATGGGTGTTACGTTATAAGAAAAATACAAAGAAGGCCGTGCACAAACCAATGATGTTAGTGTATCATGAACCAAGGCTTATGATTAACCGGATTTCATGCATCTGAGGTCCATAAACACACACAGAGAGAGAGAGAGAGAGAGAGAGAGAGGTAAAAGAACTTACCCAAGGTCTCACCCAGCTTGACTTTGGGGCCTTCTCTTAGGCAGTGCCCATGATTTCTGAAAATTCCATTCATGCTACCACCTGGTCCTGCCTTTCCCCCTGAACTGCTTCTGAGTCACTCACCCCATAGCACGGGCTAGCTTTCGCCAAGAATTCCCCTCTAGGATCCCAGCTCAGGCATTCTCACCTTGCATCAGTGCTGGGGGCAACAGAGAAGACAGCTTTGCAGTCACTCACCTGGGGGCAGTGACAGGTGAAACCCAGGGGTGGTCCCGCTGTAGTCTCACAGGACCCCCCATGGGAGCAGGGCTGGCTCTGGCAGGGGTCTGTCTCCACTTCACACCACTGGCCTGTGGTGGGGTGGGATTAGATGTCACACCCTGCTTCGGTCACTGCCTCCTTCCTAGCTCATTCCTGGGAATTGACCCAGCACTCTACCTGCGCAGGCAGAGGGATCCTGGGGCTTATTCTCTGGGGTGGGGTGTGGAGGCAGGGGGATGGACGCAATGACTAGGTTGCCTTGTGGGTGGGGATTGTGAGCCCGGTTGTGCCACAGAGGGGCCTACACACACCCTCCCAGGCCTCACCCGTGTATCCAGGCAGACACCGGCAGTAGAAGGCATTGGCCAGAGAGTGACAGGCTGCCGTGCCTGTGGGGTGGCAGGGCCGGTCCAGACACTCGTCTACGTCCCCCTCACAGCGCAGGCCCACAAAGCCTGGAGGGCAGGTGCAGGAGAAGCCTCCAGGTTTGGGGGTGCAGGTCCCATGGTTGTGACAGGGCTGGGATTGACAAGCATTGGATTCCTTCAAGCAATTCTGTCCACTGTAGCCTGGGGCACACTGTGGGCAAAGAGGGTCAGACAGGGAACCAGTTATCCAGCCCATCCCAACACTACAGGGGACCCAGCTCAAGATCGTCTGCCCAGCTCTCTCCCACCTTCCAGTTCAAAGCATCATTCAACTCACCATCCATCACAGCCCTGTGTAGCCTAACCCTTCTGTCTCAACTCCATAATACACAGTCGTTCAATGGTGTGCAACTTAGCCCCTCCAGCAGTCCCAAAGCATCTTATGGCGCATTGCCACTAAACAATAGCTCCATTTTTGGTAAGACCTCCCTCCCCCAGCCACACCTCCACCAGGCTCTGTCATGCTTTATTGATTAATTTTTTTTAAAGATTTTATTTATTTATTTGACAGAGAAAAACAGCCAGAGAGGGAACACAAGCAGGGGCAGGGGAGTGGGGGAGGGAGAAGCAGGCTTCCCGCCTGAGCGGGGAGCCCGATGTGGGGCTCGAACCCAGAACCCTGGGATCATGACCTGAGCCGAAGGCAGACGCTTAACGACTGAGCCACCCAGGCACCCCTTTATTGATTAATTTGTCAGCATTTACTGAATGCTTACTTTGTGCCAGGTACTGTTTTAGGCACTAGGAATATGAAGAGAATTAGAGCTCCTCCCCACTTCCGTGAAGTTCTCATTCAACCAGAAAAGAGAGACTAGCTAGCATTTATTACATGATTTTTATACATAACCTCATAAAACTCTCCCCCAAACCCTGCATGTGTGTTATCTCATTTGATTCTCACTTTACAGAAAAGGCAAACTATTCCTGGAAATACTGAGTGACTTGCACAAGCTGGTGGCTGAGCTGGGATTCAGTGCAAGTCTGTGATGTCCTAACCAGTGCCCTGAAGCATTTGGGGATTGTTTCATGCCATTCTGCCAGTGGGAGAGGGGTCACTGATGAAGTTCTGTACCATGGGCTGAGCTGTTGTAAGAGCAAGGAGAGCATGTAAGAACACAGTGCCAGCAAGGCTTCGGAAAGGAGGAGAAAGAGGGGATTACAGAGAATCCGGGGAGTGGCCAGAGGGCTGGGAGAAGCAGGTGAACGGGGTGTTTTGGGGATGTCTGAGGGAAGGAGTCTCAGGAAAAGGGAGGTAAAGCTGAGTCATGGGTGCAGGGGTGTTCACTATTAATTAGTACACTGCTTTTGTGTATGTTTGAAAATGTTCATAACAAAAAGTTAAAAAATAAAAAAATTAAAGAGAATGGTTAGGGGATCCACATCATGCCTTTTATTCAAAGTCAGGGTTCTTTTTTTTTTTTTTTTTTTTGAGAGAGAGACACACACACGCGCGCGCGCGCACACACACACACACAGGGAGAGGGAGAGAATCTTAAGCAGGTTCCATGTCCAGCCTGGAGCCTGATGCAGGGCTCGATCTCATGACCCTGAGATTATGACCTGTGCTGAAATCAAGAGTCAGATGCCGACTGAGTCACTCAGGCGCCCCCAAAGTTGGCCGCAGGCATCAGGCTGCTCAGACTTGAATCCCAGCTTTGCCTCTACTGCTCAGTGACTGGAACCACCAAAGAGAGGCCCAAGCCCAGGCTGGAGAGAAGTTAGGGGCATTTTCCTGAGCAAGGTGCCTCTTGGGCACCATCCAGTGGAAGAGGGGTGAGGAAGGGCACGGAAGAGCCGGTAAACGGGGTGTGTAGGGAAGCCAGCCGCTGCTGGAGCAGAGAGTAGGAGGGTGGGGGTGGGGCGAGATAAGACCCGAGGGTCAGGCCAGGCTGGGTCACTCGGGCCTTGGACTTCACTGTCAAAGAGGTGGGCAGCCACTGAAGGGTTTTAAGCAGGGGAGTGACAGGTCAGCTTAACATTTTCAACAGAGCACCCTGGTGGTGGAGTAAAGGCTGAGCCTCCAGGCAGACAAGTTTGGGGGCAGGGACAGGGTGCTCCAGGCCTGCACAGATTATGCCCCACAGGCAATGGGACAAAGGGTGAAGGAGGAAGGACAGAGTTGAGAAAGATTTAGGAGGCAAAAGGACAGGACTTGGCGGTGGGCTGGATATGTGGGGTAAAGAAAGGAAAGGGGGTGAATCCATCAGTGCCCCGCCCAGTGGCACTGTGCTAGTGCGGCCCCCCCACTCCCGCCCTGTGCAGCCCACCCTTGTCTCCCCTCCCCGCTCTTTTCTAGACCTGCTCACCTGGCAGAGATACCCACTGGGCTGGGCTATGCAGGTGGCCCCGTGCTGGCAGGGCCTGGACTCACACGGGTTCACTCTGTCCTGGCATACACCGCCTTGGAATCCAGGAGGGCAGCGGCAGAAATACGAGGAGCCACTGTCGATGCAGACGCCTCCATTCTGGCACAGGGAAGAAACTTCTGTACCTGAGGAGAGAGGCAGACAGGGACGGGCACAGCTAAGTGGGGTGGAAAGGTTCTTGGGGGCCCCAGACACGGAGCAGAGAGGCTCTTGGGGATCACTAATATTCCTGGGGTGGGTGGAGGCCACTTGGAACAGGAGTCAGTAACTTCTGGTGCTGAAGAGGTTATAACATCAAGATCCCCCTCCTGCCTGTTCTGCCAGAATGGAGAGAAATACCTCTTGTTAAGCTTTTTAGAGCATTATAAGCAACTGTATTCTTGGTTTAAAACAAGTCTCAAGCAAGCAAGAACTCAAAGGAAACTTCAGAGGGGGGCGGTTAACTAATGGCTCAAGTCTGTCCCCTGAATTTGCATCCCCTGATGCTTTCTCACTGGGATTCCCATTCCCTAACCCCACAGGAGGCTCCTTCCTGAGTTCTGCTCCTATTAAGCCTTATATGAATAAGGGGCATATTCTTTTACAAGGGGGTTGACATATCCAAGTGAGTGGGGAGCAGCAGTTGAGTTGAGTGCAGTTGGGTTAAGTGTGATCTACTCTAGATGCATTATGGTGGTAATGACAGAGTTGAGTTGCTTCACAATGAGTTGTGTCCCAGTAGTTGTGTTAACCTGGAGTCTTGTTGGCTGGACTGGTTGGTGTTGCTTGAGTTGTGTTGAGCATGGTGATAGAAGTTGAGTTGTGTTAAGTTGCCCCGCGTGTGAGGCTGTAGAATCAGTCATAGTGTTTGGTCTGTGTTACTTTGACTTTCATTTGGTTGTTTTGGCCAAATGTTGTGTGTGGATACCCTCAGGGATCAGGTAGAGGGGGACATCCTTTCTCTCTTTATCTGCTCCCCAGTTGGTCCTTGGGTCAGTACCTTGGCTCAGAGCGGCCTGCTGACAGGACAGTGGCAGGTTGCAGAGAGGCCCGGTCCATCCTTGGAGGCAAAGGCACTGAAACGAGGGCCCAGTCTGGAGGCAGTAGGAATTGTGTAGACAGGGCTTCTGGGCACATAAGTCCATCAGAGTCTGAGGTTTGGGAGGGAGCATGAGTCAGGACGGAATATCATGTTTTTAGGCCCAGAGATGGTCTTCGGCTAGCTCCTCAAAATCCTCACCTCTCAAACTCTCTCCTGAATGGTCTGGGGCCAGGTGATAGCCCCCCGCCCCCGCCCCTGGTTTCCTTTGATACCCACATCCCAGAGCAGTCCCTGGCATCAGAGATCCTTTCATTCCTTCTATTCCATGCAAACCTCAAGCTAGACCTCCACTCCCAGATTCCAAACCCCCTTTCCTGTGGATACTTTTCCCCAGCTCCCTGCTCTGTCTTAGAACTGGAGACCCTTCCACCAGAGCCCTCCAGCCTCAGCACAGTTGGCTCAGCACCCCTCACCTGGCAGCTGCCTCCCGTGTAGCCAGGGGAGCAGAGGCAGTGGGGACCCTGAGGGCCATCTTGACAGGTTGCCCTGTTCCTACAGGGGCTGGAACAGGACCGACACAGGGCACAGTGGGAGGAAGTCGGGCAATCAAAAGGGAGGGAGTGTGCGATGTGGTGGTGAGATGGGGAACTAGAAAGGGAGGCAGAGTGAAAGGATGTGGGGTATAGAGTTTGAGGCAGCCTGGAGCCGCAGAGGAGATGGAGAGGAAGGGTGGGGAGGCTGAGGGGCCCCCTCCCTTCCTCTTGGGGTCTTTGCTCACTTGTCTGCACAGCTGGGTCGGGTCCTTTCCTCACAGCGTGGGCCCTGGAAACCCGCAGCACAGAGGCAGGACGAGGTGCCAGGCCTGTTCACACAGGTACCCCCGTTGAGGCACGGGGCTGGAGAGAGGAGGCTGTGAGGGGTGGGGTTCCTTGCCTGTAACCTGGCCTGTGGCCTTAGTCACACCACGCACAGGACATACGCACCCCCCTGCTGCCCCCATCAAAACAGCACCCCATCATGGTGCCCAATTAATTTGTTTTCCTACGGCACAAACACACCCCGACCAGTTCCTCGATCCTCCTGTGGCCCAGCTGGAGGACACGGTGGGCACTCACCAGAGGCACAGTGGTCAGTGCTGGTCTGGCAGCGGGGCCCAGTGTGGCTCAGAGGGCAGGTGCAGGAATAGCCCCCAGGCCTGGGGCTACAGGAGCCACCGTTGAGACAGGGCCCTGAGTGACAAGCTGTCACCTCCTCACTGCAGGTAGGCCCTGAGGGAAATGAGTGGGGTCTGAGAAAGGGAATCCTCTTCTCTCTCGTCTTCCTCTGCTTCCCTCCCCCTTCCTTTTCCTCATCCCCATCCCTATTTTCTCCCATCCAATCTTTTGTCTTTTCTTACTGTCTCCCGCACATCACCTGTGTTCCCTCCCTGCAGCTCATGCCCCATTCTCCTTGGTGGTGACCCATACCCAGAGTCCTTGGACACATGTCTCTACTGGCCTTGCCCTTGATTAGAGGGTGGCCAGCCCAGAATGTCTGTGGCTTAGGGAGAGCCTCACCTGTGTAGCCTGGGGGGCAGGTACAGTTGTAGCCAGAGGGCTGGGGGTGGCAGGTCCCCCCATGGGCACAGGGGATGGAGATGCAGCCCCCCAGCTCTGCTTCACATTCTGGTCCTGTCCAGCCCACATCACACACACATGAGGATCTGGTCATGAAGAGAAAGGGGAGGGTTTTTTCTTCTTCTGGTGTTTTTCTCTTCACCTCCCCTCACCGATGGTCAGACCCCTAGGACCTCTTTTTTTGGTCCTGAGACTCTGGCCCCTTTCTTCAGTGGCTCTGCTCTCAGCATTGTCCCTCTTCCATACTATATGTAAGAATATGTATATATGTTTCTCCTATAACTGTTTATTGTCTGTCTTTCCTCATTAGAATGAAATCTCCATGAGAACAGACATGCCGGGCGCCTGGGTGGCTTAGTTGGTTAAGCCTTCAGCTCTGGTCACGATCCCAGGGTCCTGGGATTGAGACCCGAGTTGGGCTCCACCTGTGTTGGGCTCCCTGCTCAGTGGGGAGCCTGCTTCTCCCTCTCCCTCTGCCGTTCCCTCTGCCACTCCCCAGCTTGTGCTCTCTCTCTGTCAAATAAATAAATAAAAATCTTAAAAAACAAAAACAAAAACAGACATTTTGTCTCTTTTGTTCTGTGCAGTTCCCCCAGTGCCTGGAAAAGTATCCACACATAGTAGATGCTCAATATTTGTCTAATGTATGATGAATTGGCCCTGGGATCTAATGCTTTTCTTTCTGCTCTGACCCCCTAGCCCTCGGTTTCACCTGTGATTTATGAACTCTGCCCCCACGGGACTGCACTCACTAGTCGCGCCCTCACATTGGCGGTGAGCTCAGCACTTTGCCATCTCCTTCCTCTTCCCTCTTGGTCATTTCCCACAGGCTGGTGGCTCACGGCTGTCTTCTCCTGCCCTCGCTGAGGAGGACCGGAGGCCGGTGCGAGTGGGGAGGCCTGGAGGGTTACCTGTGACAGAGCCCATGGTGGCAGGTGCAGTTGTCCTCAATGGGGGCACAGCCGGGGCTCCCATCGGGGCAGAGGCAGGGGGCCTTGTCCTCCTGATCATAGCACTTTTGCTTGGGCTGGCACAGGTTGGGGGCACACAGGGGAACCTCACAGAGATGACCTGCGGTGGGGAGATGGGTCAGAGAGAAAACAGAGTCCCTCCATGTCCTCGATGGGGCCAAAGCCACTTCTTACGTATAACTTGCTCACTCCCCATGAAGCTGTCCTTCAGTGGCTCCCTGTTGCCTCAGGGTACAGTCTAACTTCCTCAGGGTGACACACAGGGCCTTGTATGACACGATTTCCCTGTTACTGCTGTGCTCCTCAGGTTTGCTCTGTTGCACCCTAAGCTCAGGATGTCCTGTGGCTCCTTAAGTAGGGTGTGCTTTTCACCTGCAGCTAAAACATGCAATCACTCTATCATGACAAACTCCTACTCATTCTTCAAGACTCAGCTCAGCCATCACCTCCTCCATGAAGCCTTCTCATCTCTAGTCTGGTTGGCTGGTCTCTGTGCTCCTATAGAATCCTATGCAGTCCTCTCCCAGAGCACCTTTGGACCATAACCGACAAGAGACTTCTTGGTCTCTCTACACTGGATTTAAAGCCAGTTGAGGAGAGCAGCTCTCTTATTCCACTTGTGTCTGTGTCTGGCAGAGGAGACAATAGGTTCCTGCTAAATAAGCAAATGAATGGCTTCCTGTTGAACCCTAATCACACCATTCATGTCGGGCTCGGTGTGGGCCCTACAGATAATATCTGCAGTCAGCCCAAGCTTGTGTGGGTGTGCAGGTTGTCCATGGAATAACTCCAGGGGGTTCCAGTCTCCTTCTCTTCTCACATCCCAACCCTCGAATACCCAGCAGTGACCTCTGCCCCACCCCAGATGGGCTCAACTCTCCGGCCAGTCCCTTCTATCGCCTCCCCTGCTGACCTGTGAAGCCAGAAGGGCAGAGGCAAAAGAAGGCTCCGGGGAGATCCAGGCAGCTGGCTTCAGCGGGGCATGGGCCACTCAGGCACTCGTCCACCTCCACCTGACAGCGCGGGCCTTCAAAGCCTATGGCACAGCAGGAGGATCAGGGACCTGCCCGGAAGTCTGCCCTTTGCCCCCACTCTCCCCTCCAGCGTTTGAGCCCTGCTTCACCTGGGAGACACTCGCAATGGAAGGATCCGGGCTGGTCCTGGCACTGACCCCCATTGGCACAGGGAGAGCTCTCACACTCATTGATGTCCTCCTCACACTGCGAGCCAGTGAATCCTGGTGGGGCCAGGAGTGAGTGCGGAGAGATGGCAAAGGTTGTCTTCTCTTTCCTTCCTTCCTTCCTTCCTTGCTCCCTCCCTCCCTTCTTACCTTCTTTTCTTTTTAGTGACTTTCTCTAGATTTATTAGGTAGTTTGTCACAGATATTTCTGACTGAGCTGTACAGGTATGATTTCATGGATTTAAACAAGAAATTTAGAGTTAATACTGATCTTTAGTCTTCTCTTTACATATATAGAAATAACATCGCTACAAATTGTAATGGAGAGAATCTTGTTTCCAATAGCTTGGTTTGGGGGTTCATCTACATGTTTCATTATGTAATGAGGCACCAGTTTGGGGGCTTCTCAAATAGTGATTTGAGTTTCAGAACATAACAGAGAGTAACTTGGTGACTTTGTTCTTCATATAAATAAGGCATAACTGGGTATTTGTGTCAATGCTGAAAACACATTGTATCCAAAGCATAAATGTAAGTCCTGGCCCTTCCCCTCACCAGGAAAGGTGAACCTGGAGGGCTTCCCAGAGAAGACACCTGGGGCAGGTGGAGATGACAGGAGGATGATGCTCAGCCCCCTGCCAGCTGTGTGAATTTGGGCAAGCTACTCGAGCTCTCTAGGTTCCAGTTTCGTCCTCTGTAAAAGGGGAATAATGGAACCGACCTCATGGTGTCATTGAAAGGATTATACCAGGGAATGCCTGAAAAGTACACAGCCAAGGGCCCGGCCTGGAGTAGTCAATAAACATTCGTTATCATCAGAGCAAGGAACAGAGGGGTCCAGGGAAGCTGGAGAAGGAAGGCCTGGGGCAGTGTTCCCCGGGTCCAGGGTGAGCGGCGCCAAGACCAGCCCTGGATCCCCAGGAGCAGGGAGGGCACACAGAAGACTCTGGAGGAGGGCTAGAAAGGGTGGTTTGGGCAATTTGGCAGGACAGAGATGAAGGTGGGTGAGTACCCAGGGAAGATTTGGGGAATGTAAAAGAGAGTTTGGGGAGCAGAGGAGTTGGAGAAATGGGGGCCTCCTTGGCCAGGCCAGAGTGAGCTTCAAGAGGCTTGGGGTGATCCCGGGGCCTGACTGTGGGACAGGGGTGAGGCCGGGGGCTGGAGTGGGCTCTGCACTCACCGGGCAGGCACTCACACCGGAAGCCGTTGAGCAGGTCGTGGCAGTCCGCCTGGTTCAGGCACGGAGCCGAGGCACACTCATCCGTCTCCACCTCACACAGCTGCCCTTCCAAGCCTGAGGACGTGGGGGTGTGGTGCGGGCTGAGGCTCAGCCAGGTCAGTCCCGCCTGCGCTGGCTGCTCACCCCTTCTGCCCCGGAGGCCGGGGTTCTAGAAAGAGCACGTGCCCCCATCAGGCAGCCCCTCCCAGGGTGCCCTGTGCCTGCCGGTTGGGGAGATGAGCCTGGGGTCCTGCTGCTCTGCTGTGTGTAGCCCTGCTCCCTTCAGCTGTGAAAGCTCAGGGACCAGGGCCCCTGCTGGGACCTGTGGGGGGCAGCAAGGAAGTACCTTTTGGGGCCATTCTCCGCATAGAAGGTGGGCTCACCCGGCTGGGCTCATGAGCCTGGAGGTCCTCAAGGTACAAATGAGACAAATGGGCATCTGCTTGGAGGTGAGTCAAGCCTCTTGTTCTACCTGAGCAGGCCTCTGTGCCAGGGAGACCAGGAATCCCCAAGGGGGGGTATTTGAAGGGCATTTGGGGAGTTTTTGGTCCCATATTTGTCCCGTTTCTTCGGGTTTGTCCTGGTATCCACAGTCTCACCCTGAACTGAAACTGGATCAGCTTCCAGACCTCAGCTGCCTCCCATTTCTTGCCTTGGGAGTCTGCTTCTGAAGTTCCTTAGTATCTATCCCTGTCCCTTGGATTGCTGGACCGTTTTCTCTGCTTTTGACCTTGGATGCTGCTCAGTTGAGAAAGGCTGTTTCGTGTAGTGGTTAAATCTATGGAAGCCCTGGGTTTGAATCATGGCCCTGCCACTAACCAGCTGGACAACTCCCTTAACCTCTCCGTGCCTCAGTTTCTTCATTTGTAAAATGGGCACAGCAACAATGCTGACCTCATAGGATTGTTGCAAAGATGACAAAAGGCAGGTCAGATGCTCAGGTGGTACCTGGCACAAAATAAGCTAGTATTTTTCTGGTTTCATTCAGCTTCCTGGTATTAGCTCTGTCTCTATGTCCCTGGGGAGACTTTTCTCCCCCTTAGAGCTAGCTTGGAGGTAGGTATAGCCTTGTGGCACTTTTTTTTTTTTTCTGTTGTACCAAATCCAAGCACACAGGCCCTTTGGGATTTTAAGGGTTTACTCGATCTCTACAGGGGAGAGTTTTTCTGTGATTGGGAGGAACATTCTGAGTTGGCATGAGCAGAGGCTGGTGTTCTGCTCTCCCTTGACTGGCTTCCATGTACAGCAGACCAGGCTGTGCACTTTATAATGACTATGAAATGAATGCTCTCCCCCTCACCCCCAGACTTGAGCAGTGCACAAGCTCACTATCATCTGTGGCAGGCCTTCTCCTAGGAGCCGCGGGTTTCCCCGAGTTTTTATCTGGGGTGGGGAGATGAGAAGCATTCTTTTGTAACTGTCCCCCCAACTGGCCTGGGGCCATTTGTGTTCTGCAGGGGTCATGCCTGGGGTGTTCAGGGTTAGCCCCCTGATCCTCTACCCAAGGCCCCATGCATCTGGTACCTGGCGGGCAGAGACAGTGGAAGGTGGCAAGCAGGTCCAGGCAGGTGCTGCCGGGGTGGCAGGGCTGGGACAGGCACTCATTGTGATCAGCCTCGCAGCGGGAGCCCGTGTAGCCAGGTGGGCAGAGGCAGTCAAAGGAACCAGGGGTGTTGAGGCAAGAGCCGCCGTGTTCACAGGGACTGGGGCCTTGCTGGGCTGGGAGGAGAGAAGAGTCAGGAGTCCGCGGGGGCCCGGCGTGGAAGGGCAAGGAAGCCGGACTGCCAGGGAAGGCGTGAGGGCCTGTTTGTGGCAGATGAGAGCAAATCAGAGAAAGAGCCGGTGTCTTTAAGATGGAGAAGGACTAAAAGGGGCCTGGAGGGCTGAGCATTGGTGAGAAGACTGTGTAGGGAAGGGATGCCAAATCTGGACCAAACCAGGAAAAAAGAGATGATTATATATTTCATTTGAAAAACAATTTGCAGAGGCTGCCTGGGGCTTGGAGAGGCTCTGATGCGGGCGGGGGTGACCCACCCATCTGACACTCGTCCAGGTCCTGGTGGCAGGTGGGCCCTGAGTAGCCAGGCTGACACAGGCAGAGTGTGGAGCCCGTCAGGGGGTTGGTGCTGCACTGGGCTTCCCCGTGGCATGGCTGGCTCAGGCACATGTCCTCCATGTGGCACAGGAGTCCTGGAGGGCAGGGTGGCCGTGAGGCTCTCTCGGGCCGCTTGAAGCCCCAGCCGCCCTCCTGGTGCCTCTCTCACTTGCCATCTCTACCGCCACCTCCCCGCGCCCGCTGTCACACCTGTGCGGCCAGGTGGGCAGAGGCAGGAGAAGGAGCCCACGCGGTCAATGCAGGTGGATCCTGGGGCACAGGTGGCAGCAAGGCAGTCATCTAGGTTCTCTTCGCAACCTGCGCCCCCCCAGCCGCTCACACACACGCAGTGGAAGCTGCCAGCCGAGTTCTGGCAGGTTCCCCCGTTTCTGCAGCGAGGAAGGCCCTGAGCCTCACATTCGTCCACATCTTCAGAGCAATCCCAGCCTGCGGGGGGCGGGGTGGGGAGGGGACAAAAGCTGGAGCTAGGAGCCCTGTGAGGAGGAGAGGCCAGGGGAGGACCATCTGGGCCGCAGGTGCATGGACTTGGCTTACACGACTCACCTGTCCAGGCCTCTGGGCAGAGGCAGGCATAGGTGCTCAGCCCATCCTGGCAGGTGCCCCCATTCTGACACTGGTGGCCAGCACAGTCATCTGGATTCACCTCACAGCCTGGGCCTGTGAAACCTGACAGGGTCATGAGATTAGCTGAGGGAAGGGGACCTCCCTGCCCAGGGGGAGGGGCTGCAGGTGAGGACACACCTTGGGGGCAGAGGCAGAGATGGAAGGTAGAGTCTCTCCCGGGAACCAGCTGACAGGTGCCCCCATTGGAACAGCCACTAGGGGGGCAGGGTCCTGGCTGAAGGTCACAGTGTGGACCCTCCTGCCCAGTGGGGCAGAGACACCAGAAAGATCCCAGGGTGTTATGGCAGGAAGTGCCCTTGGGGCAGGGTCCGGGGTCCAGGAAACACTCGTTGATATCATGTTCGCAGGCATGGCCCTCGAAGCCGGGTGGGCAGAGGCACTGGATCTGGGGGTGTGTGGCCAGACACACCCCTCCATTGATGCAGGGGTTGGCCGAGCAGAAGTCCTGAAGCTGGCACTGCTCACCTGAGGCAGAGGACAGAGGGGGCTGTTGGTGGCACTGCACAAGTCCCAGCTCATCCGAGGGAACCCAGCTCCCCACCTGGGTTGTCTCTGTGGCTGATTTTCACGTTTCCTTCCCTTTCCTCCCACACCCGCTTTGCCCTGCTCCACCACCCCGTGCCTCAGTTTGGCCATTCTGGAAAATAGGACATGTAGCTGTTGGTGGGACTATGGCCGATTGGCCCTGCCTGAGAAAATCTTGGTCCTTCCTGTGGTGACCTTTCCTTGGTGGGGAGGTGAGAACCACCCCCTGCCCGCCCCGCCCCCCGCCCCCGCAGGCAGGAGACTTAGCACTTTGCTGGGCCGAAAGTGGCTGTGTGCCCTTGGCCAGTTGTCTGGCCTGCCTCTTCTGGATTCCCTAATCTTTAGGTGGGTGCAGCGTTCCGGATGACGAGGAGACGCCCCTCTCAGCCGTTGGCACAAGGGCCGTGGCCGAGGTGGCGGCTGACACTGAGCTGAGTCGGCATCTCCCGAGCATCGCCCCCTGTCCTCAGCGTGGACGTCAGCTGACAACCAAGGCCATGGAGAGCTAGTGCGAGGGCACACGCCTCTGCAGTGGTGGGGCTGCCGCTGGGCCTGGGAAAGAGCTGCCCAGAGTCCCTGCTCGGAGCACTGGGTCTGGCAAGCTGCCACCGATGATCCTTGTCACACAGCCTGCTCTCTCGCTGCCGAGTCCTCAGGATTACCCGGGCAGTTAAAACATCGCCATGCCTGGGCCCACCCCAGACCCACTACATCAGCCTCTCTGGGATGTTCAGGGCTTTCCAGGTGATGGCTGTGCGTCGCCAAATTTGAGAAGCCTTGTTTCTAGTCCGCCACTCACAGCGCACTTTCCCGCCCCTGTGGCCTCCACTGCCCCGTCCAGTCCGCTCCATCCTGGTGGGTCAGAGGAGCCTTCCACTCCAGGGGCTCTCCGCTGTTCCGCACCCCTGACCGTTTCCTCAGGCTAGCACACCCTGCCCCCGCAGGGTCCCGCACCCTTGCCCCAGGGCTGCACCCCTCTTCCCAGGACTGACACCCATTCCTCTCTCTGGGTCAGATCCTTTCCACCCTCGTTACCCCTCCCACCAGTGCGTCTTTCCAGGTGCTATTATGGGCTCCCGGTTCTCAGTAATAGAGGCCATTCAGATGCCCACCACCTTGTGCTAAGGGTTAACCCTCTAGCTGCTGGGTGGAGGGGCCTGGAAAGGGACCAGCGTGGGGCACTAAGGGGGCCTATGGCAGTAGCCATTCACTGACGGGTTTGGAAATACTGCAGCATTTTAACCATTGGTATGGCCGGGCTGGAGAATGTCAGTCTCCGGTAAATGGTCAGCAAGAGTCGGCTTCTTGATTCTCACAGGCTCTGTCCTCAGAAGGGATCCCTGTCGCTCAGACTCCAGTTCTGTCTTTCCCAGCCCCCTGCTCCTGCCTATCCCCTCTCCCCCAACCCTGCAGTGCTCACCTGTCCATCCAGGCAGGCAGGAGCACTGTGGGTGGCCTGAGGCCTGGATGTGGCAGCGGCCCATTTTGGAACAGAAGGAAGAACAGGGGTCCTTGAGCCGGGCCTGGCACATCTGGCCAGTGAAGCCAGAGGGGCAGGTGCAGGAGAAGCTGGGGGCCAAGGGAGAGGGAAGGCTGGGGGAGCCTGGGAGGGCGGGAAGCAGGGCTTGGCAGCTGCCCCCATTCTGGCAGAGCTGGGCATCCAGGCAGGGATCAGGAAACTGGCATGTCTCACCCAGGAAGCCAGGGGCACACCTGAGTGGGGGCAGGAGAGAGGAAGACTCGCGTCACTGGGCCCTCTTCGCCCTCCCACCTCCCTCCTTTGCTTTCCTTTCTCTTCAGAGCCTTCACGGCCTCCCTTTCTCCTTCCTTCCCAGGCCCCCCTCCGCCCTGCGCTCCCTCCCCCTTTCCAGTCTCTCTCTCCCAGGAGGCACACTCACTGGCAGGTCCCTTGTCCCTGAGATAGGTTCAGGCAGGTGCCTCCGTTGGCACAGGGTTCTGGGGAGCCCCCACAGTGCAGCACTGGGGATGGAGATGAGGATGGCATGGGACTGGGGGGCTTCGTGCTCCCTGGTTCCTCCTCTGGGTGCTCTGGAGGGACCTGCCTGCAGCAGCTCCATACACGTGCTCTCAACCACCATCCCCTCTGTTCCTGGTCCCCACGTGGGGCTCTTGCCTCAGCCCCCCCCTTCTCCCAATCACAGGCCTCTAGATCCTCTCAACTCTTAATCCCCACCCCCTTTCCTGTTTATTCTCCAGCCTCCCAAGTCCAGCCGCGGGCTCCATCCCTGGGAAGCAGGACAACAGGGCTCAGGAGGGGGGCCCAAGGGACTCCAGGAAGGTGAATGGCTGAGACGTTGAAGGGATTTCCTCCCGGAAGGGCCCAGCATTGAGCCATCCGGGGGGTGGGGACAGCTGGACCAGGAAAGGGACTTGGTCAGCCCTTGACCTTCCCATGTCTCCATCTCCTGCTTTCTTGTCGTAGCCTCCCTTAGCAGGTGATCAGTTTTTTTCCCTCTTCACCTCCTGAATGTGATTGCAAGGGCCTGCTGTCCCCCAGCTCCAAGGTCAGCTGGGTTCTCCCTGGGGGCAGGCACCCTCCCACTCATTCCCCTGATAGTCACTGCCCCTGGCACAGGCCCCAAAGCCTGGTTTGTGCAGCTCCACGGGCAGAGTCCTCCCTCCCTGTGTGAAACTCTCCTCCATCCAGTGTCCCCTGCCCCCAACCCACCGACGCCCTCTCAAGGAAGATGGGTCCCCCACCTCTCCCGCCCCATGCCTCACCTCTGCTCTTGACGACTGAGTGACACAGCAACAGCAGCAGCAGTGAAGGGGGCTGCATCCCAGAGCCCCTGCCCCAAACCCAGACCCCTGGCCGCCTCGGGCAAGGACCCTGAGAGCCCTCACTGAGGCAGCAGCCACCTCCTCTGCTCCCACGGCCCCTTCCTCCTCCTCTGCCTGCTGCAAGCCTCACGTCTGAGCTGTTTCCTGAGTCACACAATGTCCTGGACACCCTAGCGATGGGAGGGGGAGGAGTGCGGGAACATTGAGGGGGATGAGGGAGGGGCCTTCTGTCCCTGACAACCCCTGGGGAGAGGGCGGGTGGGACTGTGTGGCTGGAGGGTAGGTGATAGAAGGGGAGCACTGGGCTGGCGGGGGAGGCTGTGACTGAACCCTATTGCGTGGTCTCCCCTTTCTAGAGAGGAGAATGGCAAGGTGGCTGCCCCTTGCCTTGGGAGGGTCAGAACCGGGAACAGAGGTATGGGGTGCTGAGACATCTCTTCCAGGTCCGTATCCATGCTTCTTGGACAACCTGCAACTTTCCATAAGTTGAAACTACTAACCTTGGCAGAGGAAACCCAGAACACTTCTTGCCCTTACCTTGGCCCTTGCTGGGGGCTTAGTTTTCTTCTTTTGGGGAATAGGCAACATACTGGGCTGGTTCTGGGGGAAATCTGAGCCTGCCTTTGTTGGGGAACGTGTAAGGACATCATCAATGATAAATGAACGTTGTTGATACTAAAATCTGCAGTCTGGATTATCCACAGCACTACATTTGGGTAAGTTCCCTTCCCCCCTCCCCCCCACCACAGAGATCCTGGGATGCAAGGAATGCCAGTGGTTTTTTTTTTTTTAAGATTTTATTTATTTATTTTGAGAGAGAGTGTGAACGGTGGGGAGGGGCAGAGGGAAAGGGAGAGAGAATCTCAAGCAGACTCAGAGTTGAGTGCGGACCCCGATGCAGGGTTTGATCCCACAACCATGAGATCATGACCTGAGCTGAAATCAAGAGTTGGATGCCCAAATGACTGAACACCCAGGTGCCCCAGGAATGCCAGATTTTGAATTCAAAATTGGAGTAAATAAAATGACAAGAGAAAATTCATGGCCTTGAGTCATCCTACCTTTGTGAGTCAACCCAGGACAGCTTTGGGGTCAGCCATACACTGAGTTAGTAGCACTGAGAACTGAGAGTCTGGGTGACAGGAGGTGTCATCCACAGCCATGCACAACCCCCCAGCACTGGGGTGCCCAAGGCTGCAGCCTGGTGTGCCCAGAGTACCTTCCTTTTTTAAAACCCTTTTTACTTGGAAATCATTTAAAGCTCACAGAGGGTACTCTTCACTCAGAATCACCCATCAACATCATGACCACAGGTGCTTAACATGATTTTTCTAAATACGCGGTATTTTTTGTTTCTGAGCCATTTGAGAGGTAAGCTGTACACAAGGTTATTTCTTTACTTATGAACACATGGCTGTGAATATCTTAAGAACAAGAACATGTTTTACATAACCACAGTACAACTATCAAAATCAGGAAACTTAAATTGATATAATACTATAATCTACGGTCCATATTCCAAACTTGCCAATTGCCCCATAATGGCCTTGGTAATGAATTTTTTTTCTTGGTTCAGGATCATGCCTTGCATTTAGTTGTCATGTCTTTTCAGCATCCTTTAATATGGGCACAATTCCTTGGACTGACTTTGCTTTCAGTATATTAACATTTTTGAAGAAGACAGGTCAGTTATTTTGTAGATGGTTCCTAAGTTTAGGTACGTCTGATGTTTCTTCAATTTATGCACTGTGGGCCAGGAACACCACTGAAGTGAGGCTGCATCTTCCTCAATGCAGCACACCGGAAGACCCTTGGGCTAGCATCGGCCTTAATGGTTGACCAGTACCCCACTGTTTGATAAACCCTCGTTCATTGAAACCACTTTCCCATTGTGGGGGCATTTAGGTGGATCTCAAACCTTAAAAATACTATATGCTGCAATAAAGATTCTTGAACATATTTGCATGGTTGTCTAAGTTATTTCCTTAGGCTGAATTCCTAGACGTGAAACCACTGAGTCGAAGGGTCAAAGGATAGACTTATTTTAAAAGCTTGTGAGTGTTGCCGAGCCACTCTCCAGAAAGCAGACAAGACTGCACCTGGGTGGTGGTATCTGTGCATGCCCTTACTCTTTCCAACCCTGGGGATCCGAATACTTACCACTTACTTACCAGGTGAAGTGGTGTCTCATTGTTTCAAATTGTGCTTTGTTGTAGGGCTAACATTATTTTCCTCTGTTTAGTGGCTATTCTTGTTTTTTCATGAGTTTCCTGTCCATGTTTCTGTCCTATTCATGTCATTGTCACTTTCCTATCACCTTTCTTAATTGGTGGCAGCTGTGCGGATGGAGTCCTGTGCAGAAAAAAACCTAGTGTGAAAAGTCCCTGCTTTTGCCACCTTCGGGTTTGCTGACTGGTGGGCAGGGGTGGGATTTGGTGTTTGTGAGAAGGGGAAGGAAAATAGGGACACTAGGCTTCTCATGGAACTATGAAGACCTGAGTGGAAAAACCGAAGCTCTCCATTTCATCCATGTTCCTGACCCCACCTTTTTTGTGAAAAAGGAGGCTGGGGCACTAGGCTGCAGGTTGAGAGAAGAGGAGATGGTAACAGAGACAGGGAGGGATGGAAGAGAAGCTAGGGGCACGATAGGGCAGAACTTGAGTTTAAAGACAGTGTTCAGGGATGCCTGGGTGGCTCAGTCGGTTAAGTGTCTGCCTTCGGCTCAGGTCATGATTTCAGGGTCCTGGGATCAAGTCCCACATCAGGCTCCCTGCTCAGCGGGGAGCCTGCTTCTCCCTCTACCTGCCGCTCCCCCTGCTTGTGCTCTCTCACTCTTTCTCTCTCTTTCTGACAAATTAATAAATAAAATCTTAAAAAAAAATAAAGACAGTGTTCAGCAAGGCGCACAGCCCACTTCTTGCCTTATCCCTGACTGAGGAAGGCAGTATGCACCTGCTCAAGGTGTTATGAGCTGTGCTTGGGTCCCAGACACTCTCTTGGCCCCTAAGATCATACGGTCCGAAAGAGGATTGATGCTTCCCTAAGAGCTTGTTTCTCCATCCCAGGAGATAAAGAAAGTTCTTTCTTGTATAAAATGACCTCATTCCTTACAACAGCCCAACAAATAGAGGTTTATTTTACTCAACTGACTTTTCTTACATCGTATATCCCCTGAGGAGGATAAGCTTGCCAATCATTCGCACTTTAGTCCTGCAGACTTTTGACCTTAAGAGGATCCATCTCTGAGCTGGGCCTTGATAATGTGACCAAACATAGAGGAGATCCTAGCTTGTGGTAGATGTAGAAATATGCAAGTGTCCCACCCTGAGAGATTACTTGTGAATCTATAGTTCAGGAGACTTGGAGCTGCTCTTGTTCCCTCAGACCCCCTTCTGCTTCCCTGCTGGTGACTTCTCATCCCCTGAGCTTCTTACCACTGTAGTGTCCATGGTGCAATCTCTGGACCTCTTCTATTTTTTATCTGTCCCTAGGTGATCTGATCTAGTCTCAGGCTCCTGCCAGATTTAAATATCACCTATGGAGACTATCTTTGTGTTGATAACTCCCAAATTTGTGTTTCTTTAGATCAGACCACTCCCTTGAACTCTAAATGTGTACTTCCAGTGTCTCATGAGTACCTCAAACTGGTCACATCCAGAACTGACGTGATCTGCCTCTCTAAACCTGCTCCTCCCTCCCAATGGACTTGGGCTTTGCCATCCTATTCTTTCAGTTGTTCAGGCCCAGATCCTTGGAGACATTGCTGACTCCTCTTTCTCATACTCTACATCCAATCTTTCTTAAATCCTATTGGCTTACTACTTCTCATCTCTTCTCATCCCACTGGAAACACCTCAGTCCAAGCCACCATCATCTCTTGCATCTCCTAACTTCCCTCCTTGCTGTTGTTATTGCTCCTTTGGTAATTTGTCTACGCAGCAACCACAGTGAATCTGTTAAAATACAAGTCAGACCATGTCACTGCTCTGCTCAATACTCTCCAATCACTTCTGCATTCACTCAGAGTAAAGCCAAATTTCTTACAAGGCAGGAAGGTCTTACATATTGGCCCCCTCCCTGTCCTGACTTGTTTACCTCTCTGACCCTGTTTCCTAGTACTCCTCCTGTCCACTGTGCCACATTGGCCTCCTAACTGTTCTTTAAACAGGCACATTCACACCTTAGGGCCACTGTACTTGTTCTTCCTACTGCCTGGACTGCTTTCTTTGCCAGCTATCTGTATGGCTTGCTCCCTCAGCTTAAAAGGCCTCTTAATTCATAGGGAAATATGAAGGACTTAGGATAGCCAAATGATTTTGAAGAAGAAGAACAAAGTGGAAGATTTATACTTCCAATGTCACAAGTTACTGCAAAGCTATGGTTGTCAATGCAGTGTGGCATTAGCATAGGTTTAGACATAAAGCTCAATGCAATAGAATTGATTTATGGTCAACTGATTCTCAACAAAGGTGCTGAGACAATTCAGAGGGAGAAAGAAAAGCCTTTTCAACAAATGGTACTGGGACAATTGGTTCTCCACATGCAAAAGAATGAATTTGGACACTTACCTCACACGGTACACAAAATTTAACTCAAAATCAATCATAGACCTAAACGTAAGAGTTAAAACTATTAGACTATTAGAAGAAACCCTAAGAGTAAATATCATGATCTTGGATTACACAATGGTTTCAACATGTGACACCGAGAGCACAAGCAACAAATTAAAATTTTGACAAATTGGATTTTATCAAAATTAAAAATTTTTGTGCTCTGTAAAGCACCTCAAGAAAATGAAAAGATAAGCAGCAGAATGGGAGCAAATATTTGCAAATCATAGATCAGATAAAGGACTTGTATCAAGAATATATAAAGAACTTATAACTCAATAATGAGAATTAGAAAATGGGCAAAATATTTGAATAAGCATTTCACCAAAGATATACCAATGGCCAATAAACACATGGAAATACGCTCTTTTGGATTCATTCAGCTTCTTGAATCCATAGGTTTATATCTTTTGCCAAATTTGGGAACTTTCAGCCATTATTTCTTTGAATATATTTTTCTGCCACAGTTTTTCTCTCCTCTCTTTATACTAGGGGAAAATGCCTGCTTTATACTTTATGTGGAAAACCCAAAGGACTCTACCCCAAAACTGCTAGAACTCATACAGGAATTCAGTAAAGTGGCAGGATATAAAGTCAATGCACAGAAATCAGTGGCATTTTTATACACCAACAACAAGACAGAAGAAAGAGAAATTAAGGAGTTGATACCATTTACAATTGCACCCAAAACCATAAGATACCTAGGTATAAATCTAATCAAAGAGGCAAAGAATCTGTACTCAGATAACCATAGAATACTCATGAAAGAAATTGAGGAAGACACAAAGAAATGGAAAAATATTCCATGCTCATGGATTGGAAGAACAAATATTGTGAAAACGTCTATGCTACCTAGAGCAATTTACACATTTAATGCAATCCCTATCAAAATACCATCCACTTTTTTCACAGAAATGGAACAAATAATCCTAAAATTCGTATGGAACCATAAAAGACCCCGAATCGCCAGGGGAATGCTGAAAAAGAAAAGCAAAGCTTGTGGCATCACCATTCCAGACTTCAAGCTGTATTACAAAGCTGTGATCACCAAGACAGCATGGTACTGGCACAAAAACAGACACATAGATCAATGTAACAGAATAGAGAGCCCAGAAATGGACCCTCAACTCTGTGGTCAACTAATCTTCGACAAAGCAGGAAAGAATGTCCAATGGAAAAAAGACAGTCTCTTCAACAAATGGTGTTGGGAAAATTGGACAGCCACATGCAGAAGAATGAAACTGGACCATTCTCTTACACCACACACAAAAATAGACTCAAAATGGATGAAAGACCTCAATGTGAGACAGGAGTCCATCAAAATCCTTGAGGAGAACACAGGCAGCAACCTCTTCGACCTCAGCCGAAGCAACTTCTTCCTAGAAAGATCGCCAAAGGCAAGGGAAGCAAGGGCAAAAATGAGCTACTGGGACTTCATCCAGGTAAAAAGCTTTTGCACAGCAAAGGAAACACTTAATAAAACCAAAAGACAACTGACAGAATGGGAGAAGATATTTGCAAATGACATATCAGATAAAGGGCTAGTATCCAAAATCTATAAAGAACTTATCAAACTCAACACCCAAAGAACAAATGATTCAATCAAGAAATGGGCACAAGACATGAACAGACATTTCTGCAAAGAAGACATCCAAATGGCCAACAGACATATGAAAAAGTGTTCAACATCGCTCAGCATCAGGGAAATTCAAATCAAAACCTCAATGACATACCACCTCACACCAGTCAGAATGGTGAAAATGAACAAGTCAGGAAATGACAGATGTTGGCAGGGATGTGGAGAAAGGGGAACCCTCCTACACTGTTGGTGGGAATGCAAGCTGGTGCAGCCACTCTGGAAAACAGTATGGAGGTTCCTCAAAAAGTTGAAAATAGAGCTACCCTATGACCCACCAATTGCACTACTGGGTATTTACCCCAAAGATACAAATGTAGTGATCCGAAGGGCTACATGCACCCCAATGTTTATAGCAGCAATGTCCACAATAGCCAAACTATGGAAAGAGCCAAGGTATCCATCAATAGATGAAGAGATAAAGAAGATGTGATATATATATATATATATATATATATATATATATATATATACACACACACACACACAACGGAATATTATGCAGCTATCAAAAAAATGAAATCTTATCATTTGCAACAACATGGATGGAACTAGAGGGTATTATGCTGAGTGAAATAAGTCAATCAGAGAAAGACAACTATCAAATGATCTCACTGATATGAGGAATTTGAGAAAAAAGACAGAGGATCATAGGGGAAGGGAGGGAAAAATGAAACAAGATGAAACCAGAGGGGGAGACAAACCATAAGAGACTCTTAATCTCAGGAAACAAACTGGGGGTTGTTGGAGTGGAGGGGAGTGAGAGGGTTGGGGTGGCTGGGTGTGGACATTAGGGAGGGTATTCGTTATGGTGAGTGCTATGAATTGTGTAAGACTGATGAATCACAGACCTGTACCCCTGAAACAAATAATACATTATATTAATAAAAAAAAATACTTGCCTGCTTCAAAATATGTGTCAGATAATTCCAACATCTAGATCATCTTGAGTGTTGATTGTCTTTTCTTATTCAATTTGAGATTTTCCTGGTTCTTGCCATGATAAGAGATTTTTGTTTTATATTTTTTAAATTTTATTATGTTATGTTAGTCACCATACAATATATCATTAATTTTTGATGTGGTGATCCACGATCCACTGTTTTCATATAACACCCAGTGCTCCATGCAGTACATGCCCTCCTTAATACCCATCACCGGGCTAACCCATCGCCCCTCCCCCCTCCCCTCTAAAACCCTGTTTGTTTCTCAGAGTCCATAGTCTCTCATGGTTCATCTCTCCCTCTGATATCCCCCCCTTCATTTTTCCCTTCCTTCTCCTATTGTCCTCCATGCTATTCCTTATGTTCCACAAATAAGTGAAACCATATGATAATTGACTTTCTCTGCTTGACTTATTTCACTTAGCATAATCTCCTCCAGTCCCATCCATGTTGATGTAAAAATTGGGTATTCATCCTTTCTGATGGCTGAGTAATATTCCATTGTATATATGGACCACATCTTCTTTATCCATTCATCTGTTGAAGGGCATCTCGACTCTTTCCACAGTTTGGCTATTGCGGACATTGCTGCTAGGAACATTGGGGTGCATACAGCCCTTGACAAGAGATTTTTAATTGCATCCTGGGTATTTTAGATATCATGCTATAAGACTCTGGATTTTATTTAAATTTATTTTAACAGGTATCCTCTGACACTGTGCTGGTAGGGGAAAGAGGGTGCCGCCTCATTGCTGTCAGATGGGGGTAGAAGTCCAGGTTCTTCACTTGGCCTCTGTTGACACTTGTGGGGGGCATGTTAATACTGCTAGGTGGGGTTCAGTTTCCCCACTAAACCTCTGCTGACACGCTCTGAGTGGGAGCGTGAAGCACCTTTTTTACTGTTCCCAGTGACATTGTGATGGAAGGGGACTTGTTGCTACCAGGCAGGGCTGGAAGTCCCAGCTTCCCATTTGGCCTTCTCTGACACCATGCCAGCAGTAGGGAGGAGCACTTTTTGGGTAAAGGTGAGTGTCTAGACTCCCCACTTAGCCTTTGCTGGCAGGTTTTTTTTTTCCCCTGTGATATTTGGGCTGGGGTATGGCCGTTATTGCCTAAAAGTTTTCTGTCTAGCTAGGTTGTCCCTTTCTTGGCTCTTTGGCTAGAGACTTTTGGGCCTGTGTGTGTGTGTGCATGTGCCTGTTAAAGAGTTTCCTGGTTCTGGCTTTTCTAGCGCCCAGTCTCATGTATATGAGGCAAAAAGAAAACCTAGGGAACTCATCATGTTGTTATTTCGGTCTTGAGATTCTTAGCCAGTCTGCCTTCTCTCCATCTTTCAGAGTCTTCTTAAGCTTGTTTTATAAATAATCTCCAGGGTTTTAGCTGTACTCATTGGGAGGAACTAGAAATGCATCTACTCCATCTTGTCCTGGAACTGGAAGCCAGTCTGACAAGTCCAACAAAATGCTCAACGTAGAATTTCTATATTGACCAGTGATTCCATTTTTAGATATCTACCTAAGATAAATGAAAGCATATTTCCACACAAACACTTGCACATGAATGTTCATAGAAGCATTAAACACAATAGCCATAAAGGGGAAACAACTCAAATATTCATGAATTGGTGAATGGATAAACAAAATGTTTATATCCATACAATAGAATACTATTCAGCAATAAAAATAAATGAAACACTGATGCATGCTATAATATAAATGAACCTTAAAAACATTATGTTAAGTAAAAGAAACCAGACTCAAGAGGCCGTATATTGAATGAATTTATTTATATGAAACCTTCAGAAGGCAAATCTATAGAGGCAGAAAACTGTTGCCTTGGGCTGAGGGTTGGCACGGGTCATAAATACAAATGAACATGAGGTTTCTTTGTGGGGTGATGGAAATGTTCTAAAATTAGGTTAAGTATATAATATGTATTATATAAGCTATATTCATAATTATAAATATACTAAACTCATTGAATTGTACACTTAAAATGGGTAAATTTTATAGTATGTAAATTATGCATTCATAGGTCTGTTTCAGAAGAGAGAGAGAGTGAGAGGAGAGGAAGTGGAGACATTTTCTATTGTAAACTTCATTAAAGAATTTTGCTGTTAAAAATGTAGCGATCTGAAGGGGCACCTGCACCCCAATGTTTATAGCAGCAATGTCCACAGTAGCCAAACTATGGAAAGACCCCAGATGTCCATCAACAGATGAATGGATAAAGAAGATGTGGTATATATATATGCAATGGAATATTACTTAGCCATCAAAAAATGAAATCTTGCCATTTGCAACACCGAGGATGGAACTAGAGGGTATTATGCTAAGTGAAATAAGTCAATCAGAGAAAGACAAATATCATATGATTTCACTCATATGTGGAATTCAAGAAACAAAACAGAGGAGCATAGGAGAAGGGAGGGAAAAATAAAATAAGATGAAATCAGAGAGGGAAACAAACCATAAGAGACTCTTAACTCTAGGAAACAAACTGAAGGTTGCTGGAGGGGAGGCGGGGTGGGGGATGGGGCAACTGGGTGATGGGCATTAAGGAGGGCACTTGATGTGATGAGCACTGGGTGTTATATGCAACTGATGAATCACTGAACTCTACCTCTCTAAATCTAATACTACATTATATGTTAATTAATTGAATTTAAATAAAATAAAGTAAAATAAAATTAAAAAAGAATTTTGCTGTTAAGAGTTGCAGGGAAAGGATGGATAGCAAGAGGGGTCAAGGGAAGTATTTTTTAAAATTATCATTACAGAAAATTTCAAATACACACATAAGTGGAAAATCCACGTATCCCCATCACCCAGATAGTATAATAATCAACTCAGGACCACTTTCTTTTCACTCACCCTAGATTATTTTAGAACAAATCCTAGGCATCATATTATTTCTATCATAAATGTTTCATTATCTCTAAAAGATAAGGACTCTTTAAAACATCACTACAGTATCATTATTCTGTCTAAATGTTCACAACATCCTTAATATCCTCAAATATGCAGCCAATGTTCAGATTTCCCAAATTGTCAATAACTACATGTGTAATTAGTTTGTTTGAATCAGGATCAAATCCAGATTCACTCATTGCTTTTGGTTGATATGTCTTAAACCTCTCTCTCTTTATAAAAATACACTTTATTTTTTATTTTTTTTTAATGATTTAAAAAAAATTATTTATTTGACAGAGAGAGATATAGCGAGAGAGGGAACACAACAAGCAGGGGGAGTGGGAGAGGGAGAAGTAGGCTTCCAGCTGAGCAGGGAACCCAATGCGGGGCTTGATCCCAGAACCCTGGGATCATGACCTGAACTGAAGACAGACACTTAACGGCTGAGACACCAAGGCGCCCCAAAAATACACTTTATTTTTTAGAACAGTTTTAGTTTTACAGAAAAATTGAGAAGATCGTACAGAACATTTCCATGTATGCTACACCAGGTGCTTCCTATTACTAGCATTTTTTCTTTTTTAAGAGAGAAAAGAGAGCACTCGAGTGAGCGGGGGCGGGGGGGAGTGGGGGGCGAATGGGTGGGGTGGGGGGTGAAGGCGGGAAGGGAGGGGCAGAGGGAGAGGAAGGGAGAGAATCCCAAGCAGGCTCCACACTCAGCATAGAGCCTGATGTGGGGCTCAATCTCACCACTCTGGGATCATGACCTGAGCCTAAATCAAGAGTCGCACACTTTTTTTTTTTTAAAGATTTATTTATTTATTTATTTATTTATTTATTTATTTATTTATTTATT
>NW_023270709.1:604572-623331 GCF_011800145.1 Mirounga leonina | reverse complement strand
ATTTATTTATTTATTTATTTATTTATTTATTTATTTATTTATTTATTTGACAGAGAAAGAGAGACCGCAAGAGAGGGAACACAAGCAGGGAGAGTGGGAGAGGGAGAAACAAGCTTCCCGCTGAGGAGAGAGCCTGATTCGGGGCTCGATCCCAGGACCTTGGGATCATGACCTGAGTGGAAGGCAGACACTTAACTGACTGAGCCACCCAGGTGCCCCAAAAGTCGGACACTTAATGGACTGAGCCACCCAGGTGCCTCCCTATTACTAACATCTTATGTGAATATAGTACATTTGTTCTAATTAATGAATCAATATTGATAAATTATCATTAAAATTCATGATTTCTTTTTTTTTTCAGGATTTTATTTATTTATTTGACAAAGAGAGACACAGCGAGAGGGGGAACACAAGCAGGGGGAGTGGGAGAGGGAGAAGCAGGCTTCCTGCAGAGCAGGGAGCTCGATGTAGGGCTCAATCCCAGGACCCTGGGGACCATGACCTGAGCCGAAGGCAGATGCTTAACGACTGAGCCACCCAGGCGTCCCTAAAGTTCACTATTTCTTTGGACTTACTCAGTTTTTACCCAATGTTCTTTACCTGTACCAGGATCCCACCCAAGATACCACATTACATGTATTTGTCATGTATATTTGGCCTTTCTTGGCTGTGACAGTTTCTCAAACTTTTCTTGTTTTTGATGATCTTGACAGTTCTTGATCAGGTATTTTGTTGGATTCCTTTCTTTTGGAATTCGGTGTTTTTCTCACGGTTAGACTGAGAGCTTAAGTGTCTTTTAATCTTTCAGGATTTTTCTTGTCATTTATTTGTTGACGAAATGGTCTGTTTCTTATAGAATTTTCTATATTCTAAATTTTGCTAATTGCATGCCTGTGTTATTTACCATGTACGTCTCCTCCACTTTTTTTTTTTCATGTAAACTGGTAGTTACATTTAAAGACCTGATATGATTCAGGATTTTATTATTTTTTTTTGGCAAGGATATGTCATAGGTGGTGTTGTGCTTTATTTTTCCATCAGGAGGTGTATAATTCTGGCTGGCAGCCATTGATGAGCATTGACTAGACCCATTATTTTACTAGGGGCTATAAACTGGTGATATTCTACTTCTATCATTCTGTCTTTGTCTATTTCATTTATGCAAAGAGTCATTTACTATTTCAGCATAATTTATTTAGGAAAGGGAGATTAATGCCTTTCTTTACTGTTTATTTTCTAGTTTTCAGAATAATGAGTTCATTCTCTAGCATCTTCCAAAACTAACCCATGTTTTTTTATTTAGTATAACTGTGAATAAAGACATTTTAGTATAGTTTAATCTCTTGCAGTGAATCCTTTTGTTGATGCTCCGTTTGTTCCATATGTGGCTAGTGTGAGCCTCAAGTTGACATGATCCTAGTGTCATGTCACTTGCCATCAGGGTCATCTCTTACATATGATTCTTTTTAGTGGAAGCAGTACCGAGATACCTCAGTTTGGGTGCTAGGGAAGTTTATTACTTATTTACTTTTTAAGATAGGTATCTTATACCATGTTAGCTTGCTGATGGGTGTGATCTGCAGAGGGAAAGCAGCATTGCTGAAGAGGGAGGGTTGCTGGAGGAATGTCCTTGAATAGGTGGGAGGCGCTGGGGTTCAGTGCCCAAGTGGAGGAGTTGGTTATAAGTTGAAAGTGAAGAGGAGGGAAGGTGTGTGATTAAGAAGAAAATGTGAAATAATTGCCTTGAAAGTTTGTGTGAGTAACCAGGAAAATGCTGGGTCCTCTTTGGCCAACTTGAAGTTTGTGATTATAAATATTCTTTAAGCATGTTTGAGTATTTCTATCCAATCACTTGGCTGCTTGGATGCAGGCATGGAGTAGGTGGGAAGTTAGACTTAGGCAGAGCTAGGCTTTTTCCAGGTTGGTATGACAGAGAGAGTGAGGAGAATGGGAGTTGAGTGTGCAGGGTAGTTATAAAAATGGGTCATGAAATCTAAGTGGGGTATTGTTGAAATGGGGCAGAATCTCTTACTGTCAGGGTCAAAGGGTTTGGAGGATTGGGAAGAGGAAAAATTGTGGGCGAGGGGGGTGCAGGAGAGAGAATGACTTGCAAAGATAGGAGGTGTTGAGCACAGTGTGGGATACTTAAAATTCATTCAGTATTTCCTAATGACCTCCTTCCAGCTTCAGAGAAGCTTTTCTATTTCCTGGGTCCTGGGGTTTTGTGAATCAGGCATATTGCCTTCCTTGTAGGGACTGCTCTCCGCACATCCATCTCCCAGCTGCCCTGGCCATCTCCCCACAGATGACCATTACAGGGTTCTTGGATATTCTGGGGAATTCATCACCTGAAATGATTGCTCTGTGCTCATGGAAGGTGTAGATAAAGGCCCTTGGGACTTTTGGACAGTGGCTCTGAAGATGACCCTGATGGTGCTGACATCCTTTCATGATGTGAGAATCCACAATAGTTGCTTCTAGAAAGCCTGACCTGGGAGGGGGAGGTGGGCTGGGGAAACTGCCACCTCTCCAGAGCTGGGATCCAGAAGGGGCTGAAAGCAGCTCCTACCACAACACAGGGTGTGCTCTTCCTAAGTCAGTGAGCTGTGCCTGCCCCTTCCCCCCCATTCACCTGCACACAACTAGCCCTGGGCACTCAGACCTTGGCTGGGGAGGTCAGGGGCTGGTGTGGGTCAGTGAGTGGGCGCTGGATGAGGATCACGGGAGATGGACAGGGAGATACATGGATACCTGGCCAGTGTCAGATACTGTCCTAGAAGACCCTAAACTAGAGCTGTGGGTGGTGAAGCATTATGGATTACCTCTTTCCCAGAAAGATCAACAATTTAACCCTGAAAATAGACTAAAATTTTTACTGGACACATGATCAAGGACTGATTCAGAAAGTCCTCCTTTTTTTTTTTTTAAAGTAGGCTCCATACTGGTCGTGGAGCCCAATGCAGGGCTTGAACTCACAATGCTGAGATCAAGACCTGAGCCGAGATCAAGATTTGGACACTTAACCGCCTGAACCACCCAGGCACTCCGGAAATCCTCCATTTTAAGTTTAGAAACTATTGGATAAACAGGCCAAATTTAAAGATAACACAACAAATTTTTTATTTATTTTTTCCTGAAGAGAAAAACAGTCTTGTACTGGGGTCTACTATGAGTAGCAAATCTATTAAAAAGTGTAGGAAATTTAAGTCCAAAAATTCCCGAGTATAAGAACGACTGACAGGATAAGTAATAGAAACAAAACAACCGCTCCACCTTTAGTAAATGTCCCCAAGTCCAAAGTCCCAGGGACCCAAAGGGTTTGTGAGTCTGTCTATTTTCTCCTTTTTTTCTGTCTGTCTAGCCAAAGTTTACTGAACACTTGCTGAGGAGAAAGGGCTGTTGGATGTGTTTTCAGTGGAAGGGTAGTGCTTTGTCAGTGGTAGGAGGAAGCCCTTAGACAGTGGCCTGAGGTGGGGGTGGGGTTTGGAGTGGGAACGGGAAGTGGTTGGGTGGGTAAGGGGGTGGGAGGGCTGAGGGTAGGATGGGGAGGGGGGGAGTTGGGAAGGTAATAGGGGTGGAGTGTGACACTGGGGAAGGGGCAGCAGATATCTGTCTAGGGGGCTATTTAGGGATGGATGAAGGTGCAGACTCAGTGAGGATGCAGAGGGTCCCATGATGTATGGTGTGGGGGTGGGGAGGTCAATGTGCAGTGAAAGCAGCCAGAGGTGGTGAGACTGGCAGCCAGCCACCTTCCTGGGCTGCTCTGGTCTTCTCACAACCTACCCTCCCTGGGTGTTTGTGACAGGAGGTAAATTCTCCAGTCCATGGTCTGTGTTGATGGCAAGGCTGGGGGTGACTCTCCTGGGTCCTGGCCCTAGCCTGGCACAGTCACGGGGTTAGGGCTGCCCAGCCATGGTCTGCCTTCTTCATGGGTTTTCTGGGCCTGACCCAGCTTTAGGTGTTGGGAGGATCTGTCTGCACTAAAGGGTCTTAGGCCTCCCATGCTCTGCCCTCCAGAGGTTCCCAACCTAGGTGGGAGATCCCGACAGTTATAACAAGTAGAACTCTGGGTGTGAAGGGAGGGTTGTGAACATCCTCTGTGGAAGCTCTGGGAGAAGCCAGCTGTTCTCCATCCCCACAGCTCTGACCACCATCAATGATCCTGTAGCCACACAATGGATGTTTCCAGCCCAGAACTTGCCCTGGGCTCAAGACTCACATGTTCAACTGTGTCTTCCACTCCCCACCAAGATGTCTAACAGGAAAGTCAACAGAAACACCTCTACTTCCAAACTCTTGATTCCCTTCCCTGCAATGGAGTGCTCTGGGCTGGATGTGGGCAGAGGCACTCTGGATTCTGCCCCTCTGGGCACAAAAGTTCCTTGGGTGCAGTTGAGGCCTGAAAGCTCTCCCCTTCTGTGGTCTGTGGGCCTGGGGAAATGGGGAGGCACTTAGGAAGCTTCTGGAAGGCTTCCCACCCTGATCTCCCACTATATCCTTTGATGAATGTGACCTGTCACCTGCTCGCTGGGGGAAAGGCCTTCTTGATGTGTGGGCGCCAGGCTTCTGCCCATTGAGGGTGTCCCAACTCTTGGCTGTGGGAGGGGAGAAGCAGACTGACCCGTCTCCTGGGAGGTGCAGGTGTGGCCTGTGCCCAGCAGACCTCTTCAGAAGCCGTGGCCATGCTTGGCGCTCTGGAAGAGGAGCTGCCTTATGTGCAGCTCCAGGGCAGGACAGGACCCTCACCCTGCAATGGGGGAAGCAAATGGGAAATCCCGGGGCCAGGGAGGGCCAGGCTGCCTTGGGGAGGGGCAGCCAGTCACAATCACTGGGAGCCACTCCTTCTGTCCACCTGCATTTTCCGTCAAGGAGAAGGTATCCCTTTAGAGGTAGAGGGGATAGAGAGGGGAATGGTGAGCAGGGTCAGTGGACAACTTGAACCCTGGGGTGTGAACTAGAAGCTTTGGGTGCTCCTTTCTGTCTCCTATCTGACCCCAGATGGCAGTGAGTAGTTTGAGGAGGGACTAAGCAGAACTGACTGGCAGGAAAAGGCTTGGAGTCCCGGTCAAAGGAATTTGAGGATGGGTCTTGCCCACAGGAGCTAGTCTGTGTGGGTGGCAGTCAGGACAGGGGTGGTGCATGAGAACAGTGTGGGTGGGAGCAGGAGGGCAACATGGGTGAGGGGGAGCTGGGATCAGGGGCTGAGACCCTGGGCTTCCCAGAGCAGGCAGATGGGACAGGAACATCCTGCGGGGATGGAGAGACACCTGCAGAGTGAAGCAGGGGCATGAGGAAGAGCCCCAGAGCTCACTGGGGTGAGAGATTTAGAGAGAGGAGGTGGTCCTTAGCTGGTTTTCTGAGAGCCTTGTATTCCAAAAACCCTTCTTTTCTGTGTCCTTATTGCATGTGTTCTTGTTTACATTTCCTATGTAAAGTTCTCTAAAAATCTCTACGTCTTGAGAGTGAACTAAAGGGACAAAGGGGGTGATTATTCCTGGTCTCTGTGGTGGTGGTGGCAGAAGTGGATGGGGCCTGTGTCTGGGGAAGGCTCCTGGGGGTAAACCTACGTAGAACCCAGACCTCAGGTCTGTTTTAACACCTGCTGGGAGGCCCCCACCTTCCCAGCTGAGGAGGTCGCCTGTTCCCAGGAGGCTCAGCCAGCTGCAGGGCGTAGAGCAGAAGTGGTGGCAGGGGCTCTGCTGGCTCCGCAGGGTGGTCTAGGCTATGGCTTTGGGCCTGGAGACATCAAAAGCTGTGGTTTGTCTATTCCAGAGCCGGCTGGCAGGCCTCCCTACCTCTCCCACCTCTCTGTGCACCTGGATTCCCCACTCACTGGGCTTATCACTGGGTGGTCACTGTGTCCTTGTCTTGATTGGGGGGAGGGTTGTCATCTAGCAGAAGCAATCGTTGGGTCACCTGGGAAGGGGCTTGTAGTGAGATGGATCAGGGTGGGGGTTCTCATGTTAACCTCTCCCCCTGGGTCCCTTTGTCCTTTGTTGCATTACTCCCTGTCTGCCCCCTCTTCTTGTGCTTTCTCACTTTTCCCTGCCCTGCTCTGTAACTGGGGAGACTGACCACTATGGATTGATCACGGCGAGGGAGGGCGCAGGGGACTTGCTGGCGGTTTCTCACTGGGTTTGGCCAGTGGGAGGCACTAGAGGGAGGCTTTGGTGGAAGGAGAGTAGGTGGGGTATTCTCTCTTGCTCCCTCCCTGCCCTTGTCTGGGCTCCTCCTCTCCATCCCTTCATGGCTGGGAGGGGGAATAAAGCCTCCCCTCTGCCTCAGAAGCCACTGCTGTTCTCCTCTCCCACCCATCCCCAGATGAACTGCCCTTCTTTACAACTCTGTGACTGAGCCACTTCGATGGAATTCTGCTTCCTCCTGGGGCCGTTCACCTCTCTTCTCACTCTGGCTCTCAGGTGGGCTGGATAAGGACTGAGTTTCCATGTGGTGGGGGACACTCTTTCCTCACTCAGAACTGTGCTCTTTCTCACCACAAACCGTAGGGCAGAGTCCTCAGTTTCATTTCCATCGCCCACCCTCTTGGGATTCAGCCTTCAACTCCTCCCTCTACCTTGAACCTCTGGTTCCGACTCTGAGTCAGGGTCTCCTCAGCAAGGAAGTATCTTCTCAGAGATGCCAGGCTTGGACCAATCATTTCCAGCTTTGTTCAGGGAGTTCGGAGTCTCCCCAGGGGAGTCAAGCCTGGAAACCCAGGGCACTTGTCCAGCATCTCGGCCCAGGGCTGCCCTTAGGTGTGTCTTACCTTCAGTGTATCTGAGGGTCTGCTTCTTGCTCACATTGCTGAGGGTTTTCTCTGCTTCACCATGAGTCCTGTCAGGGGCCAGGTTGTGGGACTGTCTGGGGCAAGAGACTTTCTTTGTCTTCCCCAGATGCATGCAGCTGGCTGTCAATAAATGCCCACTGAACAAGTGAGTATAGGGATTGTGTCCTATAACCATTCACGAGGGGCACAGGGATGGGTGAAAGGGGAGGGGTCAGGCAGAGAAGAAAGCTTTTGGTTTGGGGGAAATGGCAAAGCCAAGGTCTGGAGTGTGTGGGCCTTTTGCAAAGACAGGATGCAGTGGTGTGTGTGTGTGTGTGTGTGTGTGTGTGTCTGTGAAGGGCGCATCCTCACCCTATCAGGCTTCAGGGGAACAGTGACAATGGGGAACACTGTGGGACAGACCAATGCCTGGGGACTGGGTTGCATAGAGATGCTGACATTGTCCCAGCACTTTCTGAGGAAATTCAGTTTTGTTCTTAAAAAATGAATAATATGTAATTAAAATAAATAAAATAGAAATAATAAATAACATGAGTAAGCTAACTTAAGAAAGTCAGTAAGTAAGTGAATTAAGGCCCACCACCCCAGGACACTCTCTGGTGTCCCTTCCTGTCCTAACTACCCCCTTGGTGCCCAGGAACTCCTCATCTGACTTCTGCCACCACAGATCTGTTTTGCCTGTTCTCTAACTTCATCTATCAGGAATCCCATGGAGGGCGGTGTTTTGTGTCCGGTTTCCTGTGCTCCATCCACATTTCTAAGATTCCTTGTCTGCATAGTGCATTCCCTCCCTCTGTCCTCCCTCAGGGAAGCCCTCCTTCAGTGCTATGCTTGCTGGCCACTAGGGGACGGCAGAGCCTGATGGAACCTGGGAGACCTGAGGGCCTCAGGGTGACTGTCCCCTTACAGCACCCTCTGTCTGGTGGCCTCCCAGGCAGCTGCTGCAGGGGCTCCTGCTGCTTCCCTCTCTGAGACCCGCTGCTCTAGAGAGGATTTCTGGGCTCAGTGCCCCCAGTCTGCTGCCCTCTGTTTAGAGCTTGGCTGAGCTTTGGTGTGGACCTGGCTCCTGCGGGGTCTGACCACACAACCACATGACCCTGGGCAGATCCCCTCCTCTTGTTCAGCTTCTGTCTCTCAGCTTTAAAATGAGGAAAGGCTCTTCTCTGGTGATTAGAGTAAATCATTGTTGAAATAAAGTACCTCATGTTCAGAGTGAAGGGGCCCTTGGTAAATGGTGGGCCTGAGTATTTGGTGAAGATCAGCAGAAGGCAGGGGCCTGGCCTCAAGGCTTCAGCCTACAGCACAGCCTGTGGAGACAAGTCTCCCTGACACGGAGGAACAGTGTGTCGGGTATCCTGGGAACTGTTAGAAACAGCCTCTCAGGGCTGGTCAGGGCCTCTCCTGCCTTTTCTGCCCCAGGCCTCTCTCCTCTGGTTCTTTCAAGGTGAGAGGCCAAAGTGCCAGTTCTCCAGGCCCTTTCCCATAACCTGGCATTCACAACCCTCCCACCAGGACTTGCCTGCTTCAGCCTTGACCTTGGATGGGCCTGACCTACATGAGATTGGGAGAGTGAGTACATTCTTCCCAGGTCACTGACTGAGTCACCATGTGGGCAGTACATGCATTTGCTCTCTCTGCAAATCATTCACTGACATCACAGGGACTGGGGAACCTGCTTGAGACACTCTGGGCAGACCTGTGTCCATTCAGGTGTCTTGTCCCAGATATATCAGGGCTGAATTCAAGGAGGAGCTTGCCCCTTCCTTTTCCCCACTCCCTTCCTCCCTCCCTTCTTCCTTCCTGTTCTTTCCATTCTTTTTTTTTTTCCTGCTCTTTCCATTCTTACACCATCTTCCTCTCAGCTTCCTTTCCTTTTAATTTCTTATCTATCTCTCTCTCTTTTTTTTAAAGATTTTATTTATTTGACACACACAGAGAGAGAAAGCAAGCACAAGCAGGGGGAGCAGCAGAGGGAAAGGGAGAAGCAGACTCCCCACTGAGCAGGGAGCCCGACATGGGGCTCAATCCCAGGACCCTAGGATCATGACCTGAGCTGAAGGCAGACACTTTACCGACTGAGCCACCCAGGTGCACCAATTTCTTATCTATCTTTTGCTAATTGATGAGTGTAATAACATTTATTAAAATTTTTATAAAATGCCTTTCTCCCTGGTCTCACTCCTTTGCTTTCATAGAGCTCAGACAGCGTGGGTGGGAGTGATGCCCCTTCATGTCCCTGGAATCTCAGACTTTGAAAGCAGAGTGGCTTGCCCACTCAGAGGGTGCTGGGGCAGATGCCTGTGGCCAGGTGGGCTTTGCAGCCGACCTCTGGGTAGGCCTGGCCAGGTCCATTCCTGGGAGTGTGTACGGTCTTAGGAACTCTTTGAGGCACCTTTGGTTGGATATTTCAGTTATGGGATGACAGTCTCCACTGGGAGGGACTGTGCTCACCAGAGATGCAGATGTGCAGGCTCAGAGGATAGTGATCATTCCCACTGAGCCCTTGGTCTTGTCCTCGGCAGACTGTCAGGACAGAGCTCAGCGCATGAGCCAGGGTCATGCTGGTTAGAGGAGGAAGGAAAATTTTATTTAAAATCAATTTAATTGGGACGCCTGGGTGGCTCAGATGGTTAAGCATCTGCCTTCGGCTCAGGTCATGATCCCAGGGTCCTGGGATCAAGTCCCGCATCGGGCTCCCAGCTCAGCGGGGAGCCTGCTTCTCCCTCTGACCCTCTCCCCTCTGATGCTATTTCTCGCTCACTCTCTAAAAAATAAATAAAATCTTAAAAAAAAAAAAAAATCAATTTAATTAACATTTAGTGTATTATCAGGCTCGGGGTAGAATTTAGTGATTCATCAATTGTATATAACACCCAGGGCTCATTAGATCACATTGTCCTCCTTAATGCTTATCACCCAGTTACCCACTTCCCCTCCAGCAACCCTCAGTTTGTTTCCTAGAGTTAAGAGTCTCTTACAGTTTGTCTCCCTCTCAGTTTTTATATTATTTTTCCTTCCCTTCCCCTATGTTCATCTGTTTTGTTTCTTAAATTCCACATGAGTGAAATCATATGATATTTGTCTTTCTCTGACTGACTTATTTCACTTAGCATAATACCCTCTAGTTCCATCCACGGCATTGCAAATGGCAAGATTTCATTCTTTTTGACGGCTGAGTGATATTCCATTGTATATATACCACATCTTCTTTATCCATTCATCTATTGATGGACATCTGGGCTCTTTCCATATTTTGGCTGTTGTGGACATTGCTGCTATAAACACTGGGGTGTATGTGCCCCTTTGAATCACTATGTTTGTGTCTTTTAGACAAATACTTAGTAGTGCAATTGCTGGGTCATAGGGTAGCTCTATTTTTAACTTGGAAGGAAAAATTTTAAAGTCCACACAGAAACTATCACCTTGTGTGTGTGTATGTGCATGTATGTGTTTGTGTTTGTGTGTTTCCTGTTATTTTTCACTTTTTTCCAGATATCAAACAAGCAGAAAATGCCTTTAAAACTTTTCCCTGCAGTAGAAGATAACCCAGTGATACCCAGTGATCCTTCATCTTAACAGTGTCAAAATAAATTAAGGTTCACCAGATTGCAGTTTTCTAAAAATGGGGTTTAATCCTTTCCACCAAATGTCACATTTTAAAATTACAATTCTTTTTTTAAAGATTTATTTATTTATTTGAGAGAGAGAGTGTGTGTGTGTGTGCACACGAGTGGGGGGAGGGGTAGAAGGAGAGGAAGAGAGAGAATCTCAAGCAGACTCCACACTAAGCATGGAGCCCCCCAGGACTCCAAGATCATGACCTGAGCCCAAATCAGGAGTAGGATGCTTAACTGACTGAGCCACCCAGGCATCCCTAAAATTATAATTCTTTTTACATTAGCCATTGTTTTATGGCTTAGGTATTTATCTGAAACTGTTTCAAAAGCACTTGAAGCAACTAAAGATAAGAGGTAATACATAGCTGTTAAAGTAGAAAGTATAATATTAACTGTTAAAGTAGAAAGTATAATATTAACTAATATTAGCATCAGGATAATTTACACCTTAAGCAAGAAAAATCATTTGTGGCCAGTGAATAGTGTTTGTCGATAAACAGCTGGACCGGGAGCCTGATGAGCTGGGGGAGGGCAGTGAAGTTTGCTGTTTGGTGTCCTTCCTGCAGTGTCTCCAGGTATCCTTCCAGTGTCCTTCGGGAAAATCTTCCTTGTGCTTTGTCTTTCCTTCACCTCCCCTCCCCATATGGGCTGGCATTCAGGGGAGATAAGCTTCCTGGCCATATCACCCTGGGCCATTTCTGAGTCCAAGGTCCTTCCTGCTCCTCTTTCACCCGGAGCTGTGTGGAGCTGGGGGCTGGGCTGGGCTTGAGGACTGGGGTGTGCAAGGGTGTGGGGGGCAATGTCCCTGCAGCTCCAGCCCTCTCTCCACTAGGAAGTTCCTGGATGAAAGGTTACTAGATGGCAGGACTCATGTCCTCCTTCATCTCTGTTGCATGTGTGAGAATGAAGTGTCATAAATACAAGTTGTGTAACCCAGATCCTGGCACTTAGTAAGTACTCATTGAAATTTGGTTTTCTTCCCTCTGACTTTTCACAAAACTCCCCTAATGTCTCTCAGGCTTTGAGGAGTCTCCCCATTGGGCAGGGGAAGGTGGTGGCAGTGGGGGTGGACCTGGCGGCTAATATTGGTCCTTGTTCATTCATTATTTTTCAATTAAGATGGATTTTCCCAATATTCCCATGTCTAAGTAGATATTAGCAGAAATAAACCTTTGGGGATGACAGCGTGGGATGTGTTCAGGTATATCCAGATGTCCTGCGTTTGCCCAGAGTTTTATTTTTTATTTTATTTTTAAATTTTATTTATTTATTTATTTGAGTGGGGGGCTGGGAGACGGGCAGTCGGGGAGGGGCAGACAGGGAAGGAGAATGACAAGCAGACTCAGCGCCCAGTGGGGAGTCCAACACTGGTCTTGATCCCAGGACCCTGAGATCCTGACCTGAGCGGAGTTGGAAGCTTAACTGACTGAACCACCCAGGCGCCCCTACCCAGAGTTTTAATATCTTAGACCAGCCATCTGGGCTGAAAGCAATCACTCCCAGGCACCAATGAGTCAGTCAGTCCTTGCTCCATGAAAAAAATTTAGTGGATCATTCAGAACAATCAAGAGTGAACACAGGCTGGGAGAGGCTCTGCTGGGTGTGTAGTTGTGGAACTCTGAGAGATTGGTTTCCTCACCTGCAGAATGAAGACAGTAATGACAACTCTACAGAAGCGGCACCAGGGAGGTGCCCAAACTAGTGTCTTAACACCTGTCACTTAGCAGATGACTGTCACTTAGTAGACGAACACCTGAGCACTGGGCCGGTTTGAGGGAGCAAACAAGGTGGTTGAGTCTGATGTTTCTATCCCAGTGATGTTTCAGAGATGCATATGGGTTTGGGTAGGAAGAAAGAAAGAGCGGGGAAGATGGTGGAGGTGTTGTATCCACCCAGGGGCTGACTTGTTTAGGTCAGAGTTAACAGTCTTCGTGTTTCTCAGTGGACTGAAGTGTTTTCCGAATTTGGACAGAGCTGAGTAGCCAATGTGCTGCTGAAGTGAGTCCTCTGCACGTGAGCTCAAACAAAGTTTCCTAAGTGTTTACTGTGTGCTGGACATGTGAACAGGGCACACAGTGCCTCCCTTTGTGGATGCCACAGACATTCCATAGAAGATCGCGTGTCAGGGCTGTGGAGGAGAACAGGGTGCCACTAAAACCCTAATAAGCACGTGTCTGGGGCACATATGGGGATGAGCAGGTTGGCGAAGACCCCTTGGAGGAAGGTCACTTTAGGATAGATGGGAACAGTGCGGACGGAATCTGGGGGACTAGAGAGAGAGTAGGAACATCCAGTAGTTTATGAGATAGCCGGAGGCTGGGAAAGTGCCATGAACTGGAGGAGCTCACCCAGGCCAGTGAGGGAGCACTGGGAGCAGTGGAATGAGGTTGAGAGGAAGCAGGGGCCTGGGAGCCACAGACAAGAGGTATAGCAGGGGGGTCCCTGGAAGAGATGAGGCAGAGCTGACATAAGCTGACTTGAGAGGGTCATGACTTTGGAGAGAAAATGAACTTGAGGAGGAGAGGCTGGAGGTGGTCAGGGGACATTCATGGGGAAGCAGGGACACTGTGCCTGGGTGAGGGGGAAGTGAGGTTGGTGGGGAGCTAGAAGGTGGCCATGGATATGGATTCAAGGAAAGTCTTGAACTTTCTGGTACATTGGAAGTAGATGGGTGGGAAAGTGGTGTGTCAGGAATGACCCTCCAGTTTCAGGCAGACATAACTGGGTGAACCCAGGTGTCCTTTACTGAGATGGGGAGCTGCAGGAAGGGAGGGGCTGGAGAGGTAGGTCCAGTGCTCCATGGTTTTCCTTCAGAGACCATAGAATCTGCCTTTCCTGGTGCACACTGCGGCCTGGCAGGGAGGGGCTGAATGGTGTACCCAGGCCATGTGTGATAGTAAAGTACTAAGAAGCCATAAGATGCTGTCCATTCAGCTGGGGCAGGGCCAGAGTCCTGGAGCGAACCTGATGCTCAGTCTTAACCCCTCTGTTGCCAAGCTATGGGAAGCACCTGGGTCATCTCCTGATGAAGAAAAGCAAAGCAGCTACACTGAGGGCTTTTCAAAGACTCTTGCCATTAGGATTCAGAAACTGACATAGAATATTTTGGTAGTGAACAGTCCCATGCAAAGGGTGAGGTATTAGTCTTGTCTGCCACACACATTCCCTGCTTCTGGTCTAGAAACTAGCCAACCTGGAGAGTAGAAGTTGTTCAATAAAGGATTGCTGAGTCTGTGTCTTGTGTGTCCTCCTGCAGAGTGGGTCAGTGTACCTGTCCCTGCCCTATTTCATGGCTCTGATCATGCTGTTTCCTTCCTGATAACTAGGGTGCACCGTCCAGAGGGCAGAGCAGAGTCTGCTGTGATTTCTTGTTGTAAGCTTTCACTTTCAAATGGTGGACGGAGTCAGCACAAGGTGGATTCTTCTGTCTGGGAGTGCTGAGTGCCCCAGGTCCCTGTTTCGGGACAGGGCCCTGCAACCTGTCTCAGGCTCTGCTTCTCTGCTCTCCTGGGAACCACTTGCCTCTCAGACAAGAGGAGCCTGTAGCACCAGGGTTGGATCTGGAAGCACGGTGTGGGGCTCGAGCAGCGAACTGCAGGTGCAATTTCTGAGAGCAGATTTGGGGTTGGCTGAGATCTTGCACAGCTAAGTTAGAGACACTTATGAAGTCCCAGGTTTTCAAGCAGGTGAGTGGGTTCTGAAGACACTTGTTGGACAAGAGGAGGAAAGCTGGGAGCAGCTGGCTGGGAGGAGGAGGCTGAAGTTGTGGTGGGGCTGGGGTGGTGGTGCTGGATAAAAATGAGGCTCTGAGAGGACCCGGGACAACTACAGGGAGGGCTGCACTTTATTCACTTATTTAATGACATCTCTGTAGCATTCCTAGGACCAGGCACTGTTCTAATGACAGGCACTGACTCTCCATACATAAATTCATAGGATTCTCCTTATACCTTGGAGTGAGAGCCTGTTACCATCTGCATTGAGGAACTGAGGCAGAGCAGCTCAAGAAACTTGCCTCAGGTGATCCCACAGGAAGCAGCCGAATCTGGAGGAGACATCGGCAGTCAGCCCCAGAATCTGTCCTTCCCAGGACCATCGGCTGCCCTACCCAGCAGTAAGTGGTTTGAAGCCCTTCTTTCTGACCAGAGCTCATTTTATCCTCTGCTGTTCCTGCTCTGCTGGGATCCTTTATCCTGAGGCGGAAACTCCTCAAAGATAGAGAAGATGAGGATTAACCTTTCATGGGGAATTGTCTGGGCCTCAGCTATGAGCAAGGAGAGGTCCTTGGTCCTGAGCAGGAAAGAGCTGGGGAAGGGAGGGACCTGAAATTCAGGTGAACTCACCCAGCAAAGGACCGGAGGACAGGGTGCGTGTGGTGGGAGCCACAGTGTCCTCGAGGAGGACACAGTCTGACTCTCATGCTTCTCAGTGATTCCCTGGTCATAATTAGGGGGCAGCAGAAGAACAGCACGCAGGAGCTGGTGTGTCCTTCATGGGGAGGGACCTGAGTCTGGGCCCTGTGTCCCTGTGGTGGCCTGTGAACGATGCAGACATGGAGGAGTCCCCTGTGCTGAGGCGGGAAGGTCTGGTCCTGTGGGCAGAGCAGGCTGGGAAAGTTTCCAAAGGGCTGGGAGGGATTTCTTGGTGTTAAGGTTGTGGGGGCCCCCACCAGCATGATGAGCAGTAGGAAAGGCTGTGCTCCTGCTGGGGACCGTTGCCAGCCCTGAGCCTTGCTGTCTGCTCTGAGGCCCAGAGCTGTGGGCTGGCCCTGCCTCCTCTCTGGAGGTGTTCACCTGCCTCCTGCCCTGTGTCTCCCCAGCTCTGAGGAAATGGAGGATTGCTGCAGGGGCTCTTTGCTCTCCCATCTCCCCTCCCTGCTTTTCTTCTTCCAGCTGCTTGCTGGGGGGTCTGCAGGTGAGTGTGTCCCCTCCCCCTTCCTGTGTCTCCTTGGGGTGGGTGAGAGCCCCCGGGAGTTCTGCTGGTGTCTCCATCACGACGGATGGTTATTGGTGGAGGCCCTGGTTCTAGAAAGATTCTGGTGATCCCCCAACTGCTAGTTGAAATTAAACATTTAAGAAGAATCCCAGAACTGTAAAATAAGGACAGGGGACCATGACAGTTGTCTAATGAGGACTTTATGTCTTATAAAGTAATTCAGCAGAGGACAAAGATATGGGCAGAAATAATAAAATTAGGAGCGGGTGTTGGGAAGTTCCTGGGTGTGGCCCAATGAGCCGAGAGGTCCCACCTAGGCCACAGGTGTGCTGTTTGGTCGGTTTTTAGTCCTGTCCTAAGAGGAGGCAGGTTAGAGCTGTGGATGTCAGAGTGTGGTCCCTGGCACATCAGTATCACATCCCTGCTACCTCCTCAGATATGCACTTTCTTGGACCCACCCCAGACCTACTGAACCAGGAGCTCTGGGGGTGGAGCCCAGCGGTCTGTGTTTCTCAAGCCTTCCTGGTGATTGTGATTGTGATGCCCGTGATGCCCCTAACTCAGAACCACTGAGTTAGAGAGTCCTTCATGGAAGACCTGGAGCCAGGAGCACAGCTGCTGAGGGCATCTCTTTGACACCATTTCTGGGTCGCAAAGTTGTGGTTGAGGATCTTGCCCTGATTCAGAGTGGTCACAGCTGAGCCCCTCAGGTCAGGGCCTCCCACCTGACAGTGTGTTCCCTGCCCCTGTCCTTCATGTCTCCAGCTTTCTCACTCCTATGTCTCTGTCCACAGAGGAGTTCGTGGTGATTGGCTCCTCGGACCCCATTGTGGCAGTGCTGGGTGGGAGCATCACGCTGCCATGTCGTGTGTCCCCGGCCATGAGTGTGGAGAACATGGAGCTGCGGTGGTTCCGCTCCAAGTTCTCAGAAGCAGTGTTCATCTATCAAAACCAGCAGGAGCAGAGAGAGGAACAGTTGGCCCAGTACACAGGGCGGACCTCACTGGTGAAGGACTTCCTCACCCGGGGGGAGGCTGCTGTGCGCATCCACGATGTCCAGGCTTTTGACAATGGGCTGTATACCTGTTTTTTCAGAAAGGGAAGCTTCTATGAAGAGGCTGGTTTGGAACTGAAGGTGGCAGGTGGGTTGCTGATCTATATTTAGACACCTGCAGTATTGGAATTGGGAGCAACCTCAGGGTCTAAGTAAATATGCCCTCAATTTATAGATGAGGGAAAGGAGGGTCTTTCACTCATTCATTTATTCAGTACAGATATATGGAACCCCTAGTATGTGCGAGCTACTGTTCTCTGCACCTGGATACATCAGTGTAACAAACAAAAATCCCTGCCCTGCAGAGTTTATATTCTAGAGACAGTAAATAAGCAAATAGATAGGTGATAGACGATGTTAGATGGTGGTAAGTAGTGATTTAGCTAAATAAATATTTTGGCGGTGAGAGTTCCAAGCAGAGGAACACCCATGTGAGACACCTGAGGTAGGAGTGTGGCAGGTGAGTCTGGGCAGAGAGGGAGGCCACATGGTTGGTGATGGAGGTGAATGGGAGGGTGGTAAGAGGTGACTATCCAGAATAAAGAGGTGTTCCTGGCCCAGGTGCACGGAGAAGAGATTGATCAGGAAGAGTCCATGAGGAGTGCACACTTGAGCAGGCATTTGAGTGAACCAGTGTTCTGAAATAGCCTTCTGGTTGATGGATCTATGTGGGGCATAGATAGCATGGTGATTGTGGTATGAACAGTTAACCAAATAGTCCTGGAGCTGGAGCATGTCCTTCCTGATGGGTACAGATGGTGGGATTGGGGAGGAAGTAGACAGGAGTTTTGTTTGGGGGGTGGTGGTGATACCAGACCATCAAAGACTTCATGTGCTGTGTTGTGCAGTTTGGATGCAGAGCCGAGGGAATTTTAAACAGAGTGGTGGAGGGAGATGTGTGTGGGCAGGTTTCCTTTGGCAGCTTTATGGAGGGTGTATGGAAGGTGAGCAAGACTGGAGGCCTGGATGTAGTTATGGGGTAGAGAGGATGGCCACCTGAATTCATGTAGTGGCAGTGGGGTGGGAAAGGAGCTCTCCAGCATCAGAGAGTTTTGGAAAGTAGACCCAGCTGCGTGAGGAGATTTGGGACAAGGAGAGTTTGGAGGAGTGGAGAGAAGGGACAGCAGAGGCTCAGTTTTTTTTGGCAGTTGGTTGTTTAGTAGTAGAAATATTGATATTATGTGTAAGTTGCCAATTGCTGTCATAATGTTGTGTAACACAGACATAGAAATCTCAGTGGCCTATAGCAACAAGCGTGTATTTGGGCATAAAGGGAGTTCAGCTCATCTGGGGTGTATTCAGCTAATCTTAACAGGGCTTACTCATACATCTTCGGTCATGTAGGGGAAATATAATTAAAAACATAATCTTCCAACCTAGAAATCCTCTTCTCAAAGATAGTAGGAAAAGAAATCCTTTTTATTATTAAATTTGCATTAACTAGAATGTGATGTGCATCACAGAGATTCTATCAAGAAATGCAAAAACAGAAGAAATCTCATCTTTTCCATAGCCATGCAGACACAACTCATTCCATACATGTTTTCAGGATCAGCAGTTATGAGCCCTCAAGCAGGTGGACTTGCTGGCACCTTTTGTCCTAGGTGGTGCACTCTATATTTACTTGGAAATTGGGGTGACCATCTATGTTAGCTAATTGGCTTTATTCTGAGGAAAACCAAATTCTCCTACCTTAAAAATAAAAAAAAAATATTTCCAGTGTAGTTAACATATAGAGTTATATTCATTTCAGGAGTGCAATATAGTGATTCAACATTCCACATATTAGTGGAATTTCAACAGAAACTCTGCAGGCTAGAATGGAGTAGTGTGATATATTCAAAGTGCTGAAAGGACAAAAATCCGGAGCCAAGAAAACTCTATCCAGCAAGGGGATCATTCAGAATAGAAGGAGAGATGAAGAGTTTCCCAGACAAACCAAAGTTAAAGCAGTTTATTTTTACAAATTCTCCCATCTTCATGACAGAAGGTGGTCTTACACGTGGATCCTGGTGCCCACTGAGGTTAGGCTCCTTCCCTGGCACAGGAAGCGGAAGAGAGAGGTGCTGTCCTCCTTGGTGTGAACAGTTTAAAGAGAGGGCTCCCAGGTCCTTGAGAAAGACATTCCTGGATCACAAAGCTGGCAAAAGGCCTGTTTTTTTTCCCCTCCAAAGGGCTTATATACATTTCAAAGAGGGGAGAAAACACCCACAATCACAAGTTTCCTCAAGTAAATGCTATAAGAAAAGGATGGGAAGGGGCTCTCATTTTCAACAGGGACAATAAGCCTCTTACTTTTATTTTTATTTTTAAAATATTTTTATTTATTTATTTATTTATTTATTTATTTATTTATTTATTTATTT
>NW_023270709.1:487722-604562 GCF_011800145.1 Mirounga leonina | reverse complement strand
TTTATTTATTTATTTATTTATTTATTTATTTATTTATTTATTTATTTGACACAGAGAGAGAGAGAGATCACAAGCGGGGGGTAGGGGGACCCAGCAGGGAGCCCGACAGGGAGCTCGATCCCAGGACCCTGGGATCATGACCTGAGCCGAGGGCAGACACTTAACTGACTGAGCCACCCAGGCACCCCAGCCTCTTACTTTTAATATATTTTGCTCTGACAGTGGGCCTTGGCTGGGTTTGCTCACATGGGTGTTGTTCAGCTGGCTGTTGGCTGGTCTAGGACAACTGCAGCTGGAAAGGCTGTGCTAGCCTGAGCATGCCCCTCCCGTGGCAGAGGGTGAGGCAATGGTACAAGCAGTTTCCAACCTCTGCTAGAGACACATTCCCTGAACTAACAGTGGCTGAGTCAAGTCACACAATGGAGCCCAGAGGCAGGGTGTGAAGGCAGTAAAAATATGTGGTGAGGATGAGCTGTATGTAAAGAAGGCTGAAGGATTGGGAATATTTTCATCATCAGCCTATCACAGATGGGGCCAAATATCAGTCAGTTCAGGATTTGAGTTTGAAGCATCTATGAGCAATCCTGGCAGAGCTAACCCCAGGGATGTGGATCATAGGGAGGGAGCTCAGGAGGTTAGTAGGGTTATCAAGGATGCAAGTAATGTACCAAGTGGCAGTGGGTGTGCAAGCAGATGCCCTGGAGAGTGTGTGAGGTGAGAAGAGCAGAGAAGGATGGAACCTGGGACCAAATTCCTCCTTCTGTCACTCTGGGTGATGGATCTCCACCCTCATGGTTGGGGAGAAGAGTCCCACCCTCTGTGCCTGCTGCAGTTTCCCCTGAGCTTTCCTTCTGTTCTCCTTGGCAGGACCCTTTACTTTAATCCTTGCAGGAACCACTCCCCCAGGGAACCCCGGAATGTAATGCTGTCCCTGGAGTTGTGCACAGGAAGACTCTGCTGGCATCACTGGGGTCTGGGTAGCCTCCCTGTGCTCTGCAGCTTCTCTTTTGCAGGTGTGGGCTCTGCCCCTCAAGTGCACATCACAGGGGTCCGAGTTGTGTGCATGGCCTCAGGGTGGTTCCCAAAGCCCCAGGTGCAGTGGAGAGCTGTCAGTGGAGAGAAGTTCCTGACATTCTCTGAGACCCAAGCCCAAGATGCTGAAGGGCTGTTCACCATGGAGGCCACTCTGGTGGTGAGGCACAGCTCTTCAGGGAATGTGACCTGCTCAGTCCTCAACCCCATCCTGGGCCAGGAGAAGGAGGTGGCCATTTTCATCCCAGGTCAGTACTGCTTCCCATTCCCAGAAGGGCGGGATGGTCTGGTTGGGGGTCCCTGGGTGTGCTGGGTTGGGCTGTCCTGGGCTGTGACCCTGATGGGGTGTCTGGCTGGCACAGAACCCTTCTTCCCCCGGAGTTCTCCTTGGAAGCTGGCTTTCATGGTGATCCTGACTGTGCTGATGTTCCTACTCCTGGGGGCTGCCTTTTACATCATGAGAGAGCATACTGCAAAGCACCGGGAGATACAGGAATGGGAGAAACTGCAGAGGGACAAGGAGGAGGACCAGCTGACAAAGGAGGAGGCACTGAAGGCCAGAGGTAATGCAGGACAGGGGTCATGGTAGGCCAGTGTGGCAGCTGGTGTGGAGGACAAGCGGACAGCAGGGCCCTTGGCCTGGAGCAGGTGGCTGAGGAGGACCGAGACGACAGCTGGGGCTGTGGAGGCTCCAGGGGTCTGGAGGTAGATCTTCTAGGAAATGGAGAGGTCCTCTCGTGGGCTTTCCAGGTGCAGTCTTTGCTGTTCTTAGTGATGGGAATTCATGCTTATTTTTCACTTTCTTTCAGATGAACTCCAAGCAGATCTTGGTAAGTTGTGTCCTTTTCCCAGAAGTTTCTGTGTCTCCTTTGTAGGAGACATTCTCTTCTCAGCTCACCTGTTTCCTGTGTTGCCTTTCAGACTGGAGGAAATGAGTTTACTGGGCTGGTGAGTGACTGTCCAGATGTCCTTGGGTCTCTTGCCCCCACTAAGCCAAGGTGTCCCCTCTCCTTGTTTCAGGCAGAGACATGTGGACCCTTCCCTGGGGCAGAAGTGGAAGCTGGTGGGAGGCTGAACACTGCTCCATGGGCTTTCCCCATGTGGGCAGTTGTTCCCACCCAGTGCTTGGGAACCTGGGGATTATGTGGGTCCCTGGAGTATATCATGCATCTTGGCTTTATTCTAATGCTGATCTGCCTGCCCCATTTCTAGCTTTTTAGCCTTCAATGCAACTGGTTCTCAGTCAAGCTGGATGCTCTGAGATTTTGTTAAAGAAGCTATATAAATAAATGGGGTCATTACGTTTAGGAGCATGATCCTTCCACATAACACCATCCAGGCAGAATCTTTTCTCTCCAGTTCCTGGAGGTGCTGATCATAAAGTGTTAGAGGACTGGGCAGATCATGGGTGGGAATGTGGTGGGGTGAGCTGTCAGTTGTCCAGATTAGTGATGTGTTTTCTGAGAAAGTTTGGCCACTTTTACCCTAGAGCTCAGCTAACATCCCATCCTAAATTCATCTCCCCTTTTGTGTTATTTCCCAAATATCTCTTTGCTGGAAAACATTGGATGTAATAATGATTTCCTACATTTATGGAATAATGTATATTTAATTCCCTAAAATATTTTCATCCATTGTATAATTTTTGACCTATTAAAGCAAAATTGAGAGCAGATAGAATAAAAATTTTTGAGTTTTTTTTTTTGTTTGTTTGAGGGTTGTAAGGCTCAGGACACTAACTTGGCAAGGGTCACATAGCATCAGCAGGCAGGGGTGGAACTCAGGTGGCAATGTGGGCTCTCTGACCTGTGGTCCAGGGAATTTCCCACAACACCCTGCTGTCTGCACATGGCAGGAGGGATCTCCTCTCCAGCCTCTCTCCTCACTCTGTTGGTAGTATCACCTGCAGCACAGAGGGGAGGCAAGGGCTGGTAGATCAATGCTAAGCTGACTCGTTCTGGCTCATGTCTCACCAGGGTGTGTTCCCTTTCAGCCTTGAAGAAGGCTCAACTGTATGCAGGTAAGTGACTCCGTTTCCCGTGGTCTTACCTCCCCAGCCTCAGCTGTGCCCACTTCTCTGTCAGTGGACCCCACACCAGGATGGGGTTGGTGTCCCCGTACTCCTTGTCTCATTTGTTGTCTCCTTCTGAAGACTGCAGTGATTGTCCCTGGGAACACAGATCTGCCTCTATTCTGACCAATCCTCTACTGTAGGTTGCTGTTAGAGTTGGCAACACCCTCTGAACACCCCTTGTTCAGCTGATAGTTTTGTTGGTGCAGTGACAACAGAGTGGTCATTTGTAAGGACAGTTGGACCATGGCATTGACTGTGTAGATCAGAATTTGCTGTCTCTAGAAGATTTCAGAAATCATGCTCACCTGCTTAGGACTCAGGTCTTTCTAAGGGGATCCTTGCTTCTGAATACATTTTACCCTGAAATTCCTACATTTTTTTGGATCTAGTTTTTTTTTTTTAAAGATTTTATTTATTTATTTGAGAGAGAGAGAATGAGAGAGAGCAAGCACATGAGAGGGAGGAGGGTCAGAGGGAGAAGCAGACTCCCTGCCGAGCAGGGAGCCCGATGCGGGACTTGATCCAGGGACTCCAGGATCGTGACCTGAGCCGAAGGCAGTCGCTTTAACCAACTGAGCCACCCAGGCGCCCCGGATCTAGTTTTGGTTTTCCTGTTTTTTGCTGTTTCTCTGGAATGTTGGTCTTCATTTTGCTTCCTCATGTTCTGACTCCTTGTCCAAGTTGAGTTTTTTCCTCTAAACCTGTGTGGTTGCTGTGAAGTAGTTTCTTTAGGTCAGCTGTTCTGAATCTGAAATCCAGAGCCTCCAGGATGTTTATGGAGTCCTGGTAGTGCGTTTGTGAGCTACCTGCAATTATATACAAAATCCTATGTATATGTTTGTGTTACAGAGTTAAGAAATTAAATTTTCTTTAAAGGACAGTTCCTTATAATTGTTCACAACCATAATGTCTCCTTTTAGGAGAATTCAGGATTTACCTGATGGGCTCAATAATGGTTGGGTTTATTAGAGTCAATGTGTGAGGATTTCAACAGGAAAAACCCGGAGGAGTGAAAATTGTTTACCAGAGAAAAGTTGGGAGTGAATCAGGGAAGGAAAAGTTGGTTGGGGACGAGAGGAGGAGATGAGAAGGAGGGTAGAGAGCTTGTGATTCTTCTGGGAGAGACTTTGGGTGGCTCAGAGTGGTGGAAGAGAGACCACAAATCACAGCCATGGTGGTTCGAGTAGGAAGTACACAGAGGATGTACAAGTTATTTGGGTGCATGAAAAGTAATAAACTCCTTGACAACAGTTTGAGAGATTTCTGAAAAGACTTACATCTATTTTAAGCTATTTTGAAGTAATTTTCTGGCTGGGTTTGCTTCTAATAAGGAGACCATCTCAACCTTCTAGTAGTAGTCGGGGCAGGAATGTGATCCAGGGGATCCTAATGAAATGATAGGTTATCCAGAGAACCCGTTAGCATTGGGGTTGGTTAAGAATTTGGACCCTTTGAACCTGTGTAACATGTGCTTTCCTGTCCTGGCTGTTTCTATTTATGATCAGGGATATAGACTGTGAGAGCAGAGAAGGGGGAGCCAGGGGTACAAGAGTCTAGGGGACCAGATGTGTGAAGAAAACTCCTTAGAGAGCCACTCTGATTCTTGGGATTTATTTGTTAAAAATGAGAATTAAATAGTCTTCTTTTAGCATCACTTCCTTCTCTGCTGGATTGAAATTCATGTGTTTTATTTATTTTTTACTTATTTATATATTTTTTAAGATTTTATTATTTGTCAGAGAGAGGGAGGGAGCACAAGCAGGGGGAGTGGGAGAGGGAGAAGCAGGCTCCCTGCTGAACAGGGAGCTGGATGCAGCACTAGATCCCAGGACCCTGGGATCATGACCTGAGCCAAAGGCTGATGCTTAACTGACTGAGCCACCCAGGCGTCCCGAAATGCATGTGTTTTAAAGTATACCTTGTATACCTTCTTTTTTATAAGGACAGACACCCTTACAGTAGTGGAATCAATATTTTCATATTGATGGGCTCATAGTGTGAGGTGAACAAATGTCTGATCTCATCTTATTCATGAAATTGGAAGAATAATTTATAATGAAAGACTTGCTGTGGAAATGAAATGAAGAATGCACTTGAACCACTGAAGTGCATAGCATAGCTCTGAATGCATCATAGAGTCTCAGAATGGAATGCCAACTCCCTTTCTCCTCTTCCTTCTTCTCCTCCTCCTGATTTCTCTTCTTCTTTGCTAATCTGTGTCAATTGTCATAGAAATGTGGAGCTGGCTGTCAACTAATGTCTTGATGATGAACAAGTAAAGTTCCCTTTTCTCAAAAGGTGACATGGGTCAGCCCACTTCATGTGATCTGTTTGTATAAGCAAATCAACAGAGCTGGATATACCCCTTTATCTGAATAAACCTGTATGAGTGAGATTAATGGTCACCTGTTTTCACCAAATGTTCAAGAAAATGTCCTGTTTTTATTTTTATAAGTGCTCTAATTTTGTTCTGTAGTCTCTGCCCTATTGGAGGTAACAGCTTTCTCAATGCAGACTTCTCAGGGTCTTATGACATATATACGTTTTGCTTTGATCAGTTAGCTTCCTTTCTTCTTCTGAAAAGGGAGTATGAAGGTCAGAGGAGTTTATGCCTTGTGTCACTGGGGGAGGGAGTCCCTGTGCTCTCCTCTCGATCATTTCGGGACCTCACCCTCTAGAGGGTACCTTGATATGGTCCTTAGGATAATTGAGTTTGGGGATCCATCTAGGTGTTTGGAGGCATTGCTCTTCCCCGCCCCGCCCCAACCCTATCTCCAGTTCCTTAATCTTAATCACATCTGTAAAGTTCTCTCTGCCAAAACATATTCACACTTTCTGGAGCATATACACAGCCATATTTGTGCGCCAACCACGTGAGGTGTCTCCTGGTGTTTTGGATCTCTCTGGGTGATATAGGGAGGAGCAGATGACTAGACCCAATATTTTTGGGTTTCCCCTTACATATAGGGATGTTTTTCCTCCCAATGCCCCATGAAACGGGGAAGCAAATTCATTACTTTCTGTCCTCTCACTGGATGTATGTTTTTCCTGCTTTGAACTTCTCTCTCTCCTTTCCTTGAAACCTCTCCATTGCCTCTTGACTGGGCAAGATTTCTCTGAAGCCATATCCTGAGTTCTCCTCACCCATGGCTGATAGTCATCCTCCAAGTGCAGCTCCGCCCAGTTGTATTGTCTCTGCCATGGCTTCGAGTCAACCTACAGGTTCAGCTCAGTCAGTCCTTTATTAGTAAATGGATGCCTCAGAAATTTTGATCTCCTCAGTTCTTTCTCAATGAAACCTAGCTTTTAGGATTTGTGGCTAGGGATTGAAGAAGCATGATTTGATAGTGAAATCTGTGCAAAGAGCCTTCTTTTTGGGTCAGTATCCAGTCTCTCAGTGGTGTTAATCTTTATGACTTGGCTTTCCTGGGAAGATTGTAGCAGGATGGCTGTGTGTGTGTGTGTGTGTGTGTGTGTAAGATAAATTCGTCAGGTGAACGTTTCCCAAAGATTTTTCCCTGTAACTCTTGCATCAGTGTATTTCAGAAGATAGAACACTGGTCTGTACAGTCTCCTCAAATCTCTGATTTGTTGTTCACATTTGTGAAATGTGGTTTTCTTGTAGATTGGCGGAAGGAGAAGTTCCAGGCCTGTGAGTTACTTCAAGTTCTTTCTGGGTGCTTCTACTGCTGCCCCATGGCTGCTGACATCTCCTTCAGCTTGCTGTGATGATACAGATGCTGGCCCCATCAATGATGGTGGGCTCGGATGGGGCAGTGAAAGTCACCGAGCTGGGATTGATGGGTGTGACTGATATTGGATATAAATGGATGTCCTTCAGTCCTTGGAGTCCAGTCTGGCCCTCAAGTGCCCTGTGACATGTCTAACCCCCAGATCAGTCTTATGCTTACTTCTTCTGGTTGGAGGGCTGTCTGCTTGAGCCAGAAGGCTCTTATCTCAGGAGGCTTAGCCCTCCCTGCATGCAGCTAGGTGTCTGGGGTGGGATGATGGTTGTGTGCTTTGTTATGGGGCAGGAAAAGGCCTTGAATGATTGGAAACTCTCTCTGCAGTGCCTGTCACTCTGAATCCAGAGTCTGCACATCCCAGCCTTGCTGTCTCTGATGAAAAGACTAGTGTGACCTGGAAGGACACATCTAAGGTCGCAGGAGATATCTATAGCGTCTTGGGTCATGACGGCATCACACAAGGGTGCTGTTACTGGGAGGTGGAGATCACAAATGCAGATAAAAGTGAGTGGGCTCTGGGGGTCTGTAGCAGAGGTGTGCAGAGGAGGGGCTGGTACCAGGAGTCCCCAGAAAAGGGGTTCTGGGCTGTGGGGAAGTATGGTGATAGTCTCTGTGCCCTCACTACTAAGTCTCACAAATCCCTTAGGAAAATTCCTCACAGGGTAGGGGTTTTCCTGGACCTCAAGGAAGGGGATGTCTCCTTCTACAACATGACTGATGGCTCCCACATGTTCTCCTTCTCTCTAACTTCCTCCCCTGGGACTCTGTTTCCATACTTCAGTTTGAAGACAGGAGATGTGTCCATGACCCTCTGCTCTGTGGTGGGTGGGCCTGCAGAGACCCTTGTACCCCTTAACAATCCTCCTCCTTCTTTGGAAGAGCCTGTGAGCCTCTCAGGGGTGGGATTCAGCTCAGTCTCTTGTGTTGATGGTGCTCCCCCAGGGGCTGAATCTCCATTACTCCCCTGCAACCCTGAGGCTATGTTCCCATAGAGTCCCAACACTGTCCCAGACTCCTCATGGTGGCTCTTCCTGGCGCTGCAGACTCCCTGGGGTAATAGCCTCTGAGGTTAGTTCTGGCTGACTTGGTGTCTCCCTGTCCTCTTCTGGGTGCAGACTGCTGGGGTGTGGTTATGAGAATAGTCAGTTCATGCCTTATGCTCAGGTATTAGAAGATAAATGTTGACTGAGCTGATATGGGGTAGGCTGAATTTTGCTATTGGAAGTTATGTTTCTTTTGGTCATGAAAATTATTTCATGGAGTCTTTGTATTGTTTTGATATGAAATGAGATGAGGTCTGAATTACTCTGAAGAATTAAATGGTGTTTATTTTATGCAGAATTTTAAATTGTGCAGACGAACCCAGAGGCTATGGGGTGGGTCACCAGCTCTATTTTGGGAAGTGTGCCCTCTGACTAGAGACTTTGGCCATCCAAAAATTTCTGAATAAATGGATGGCTGATGGACTTTTTTTTTTTTAAAGATTTTTAAAATTTATTTATTTGAGAGAGGGGATGAGAGGAGAGAGAGAGCACATGAGAGGGGGGAGGGTCAGAGGGAGAAGCAGACTCCCCACCGAGCAGGGAGCCCGATGCAGGACTCGATCCAGGGACTCCAGGATCATGACCTGAGCCAAAGGCAGTCGCTTAACCAACTGAGCCACCCAGGCGCCCCGATGGCTGATGGACTTTAAGAGGAGTGGAGTGTAGTATTCTTTTGTATATGCTTCCTATTCTGGGATGGACAAAACATACTTATCTTACCAAACCTTCATAAATATCTGTTATTTGTGAAATACTAGTGCTGCATTAATTCAGTGACTGGAGGATGAGAATTTGGGTTCCATTGTGTGTCAACACAGTTGGAGAGAAGAGAACTGCTACCAGAATAAAGATGTGAATGAAAAAGAGCATTTTCAGACCCTGGGTTAATTGCAGAAAGCTTTCATCATGAGCACAGTTCCAGGATCTATGTACTGCTTCTCAGTATTTCCAAGTCCAATTGTAAAGGTGGATAGAAACCACAGGAAACAACAGGAAGCCAGACTATTGAGGACTCAGACCTCCAGGAATGAAGGTGTGTTCACTCCTGAGGTAGAGAACTCCAACCTGCCCTGATTCTGGGAGAGATAAGACACAGAGTTGGAAGTGGAAGAAGGAAGTCACAAATCTCAGTTCCTGCCTGTGACCAAAAATAGGAAATGGACTGTAGTAGCTTTGCATATTTTCTCTTTCTTGTCATGTAGATATGTCATTTGTATTAATTATCTATTTTCTTTCTCCCTTCTTCTTACCAGTGTGATTTTATTCAAGTTGTCAGTGGTGATATTTAAAATACAGTCTCTAAGTAAGAGAGTAGTCCAATGATTGTGGCTGGACTTAAGGAATAAATAATATAACTGGTCGATTCAATGCCTGGCACTGCCTGTCTCTTCCATTTTGGGGAAAGAGTGAGAACTTTTTCACTTGTAAGTGTAGCTCTGTAGATGAGTAAAAATGTGGAGTTGTTGTGTTGTTATATGGAAGTTCCAGTGTGAATAAAATGGTGTATGTGGAAGCTGAGGATCTAAAGATGTGGACTGTGCTCATTTTCAGTTCATTGCCTTTGATTCAAATCTACCCTGCATTTGCCCTACTTGTTGATACTGGAGCTGGATGTCATAAACGTTTCATTTCTGCCATGTGGCTCTCTTGTTAGCCTTTGTCAGTCAGTGCACTGTCGGGTTTGGCCAGCAAACCCTGAGATGGCGAATGAAAAAAATTACTCCAGACACCTTCGTAGGAGAAAGGAGATGCCTGGGGACCAGATGCTCTTGTGGTGAAAGGCCCCAAGCCAAGCTTTGTCTCCACTTTTATTGGGGTCTTATCAATACACCACGTGCAAGGGCAAAACAAGGAAAGTGTAACCTTAATGATCAGGATAATAGTATATGGAGCGGTGTGTGATAAGGGCAAGGAGGCAAGGAGTTCCTGAAGTACATGACCACCACAGGTGCCTTTCTTCAAAATTTAAACATTTACTCCCTAGATGAGAACCTTGAGCCACAGTGAGAATCTGGCTGCTTTCAGCCAAGAAACTTCAAAGGGGGCCCAGCGTTCCGGGCACTCCTCCTTCGTTTTTCAATTAGTCTCATCCAGGGAGGCATATACAAGTCAGATTTTGTCTATCCAGGCACTGTGAATTCCTATAGTGCACCACAGAGAACACAGCAAGATGTGGCAGGGGAGTGTAGTGCTTTCTTCTTCCTTTGGTGTTTTTTTAAAAAACATTTTATTTATTTAATTGTCAGTGTGCACAAGCAGGGGGAGCGGCAGGCAGAGGGCAAAGCAGGCTCCCCGCCGAGCAAGGAGCCCAATGAGGGACTCGATCCCAGGACCCTGGGATCGTGACTTGAGCCAAAGGCAGATGCTTAACCGACTGAGCCACCCAGGCGCCCCACTTTTGGTGTTTTTTTCCCCTTGATCCTATGATGTTACTGCCAGTGGCCTGGAGAAGGCCTAGCTTCTCTCACCTTTGGGTGAATGAGTATGGCATTGCAGCAGGCTGTGATCTAGAGGGCTGCTTCCCAGGGAATCTTGGGAGTTTTCCTGCTCAGCAGGCTTGGCCTGTGGCTTGTGGGGTGAATTTCTTTCCTACCTGGGGACCCTGGTCCCATCTTCTCCAACAAACAGAATGTCAGTCTTATTCTCTCAAATGTCTTCCTTTGGGTGCTCTACCTCAGCCCTGGAGGTAGTGTCTGCTTCCTGTGACTCCTTCTGGTTTCCTTAGAGCTTTCTTTTACCTCTTTCATAGTTAAACACCTTTTGCTTAATAAATCTTTATATCACAGTTCCCCTGTTAAAATGACTGATGTGGTTTCTGCCTCCTGACTGGACACTGACTGATATGAACATCTAAACTGAAGTGTACGTTAATATATTATCTGACATGTTCATCTCCTCCTTCCATATGGCTTGTGGCTTTGTGACACTGGATTACTTTTGGATGGGCTATGGGCATATTTCCTTTGAAATGGACAGGAAAGGAATGCATGGATGTGATATGAATTATCCACACAAATAAGAGGAATCTTTTGAAACAAGTGGACCAGTTGCCCATGTAATTCCTCTTGGGAGGAGTGAGGTCAGCATCATGGCAGAATGAATCCTTCCATTTGTCTTCCCGTTTCCATTTACAACTACTAGGATTCCAAAATCCAACAGAGTTTCCTCTACATAGCACACCAGACGCTGAAGAGATCCATGCATGTTTATAACTGACAGTGTGTGGATTGGGCCTCATGGAGACCAGAGCCCAGGCAGGAGTGGTGGGGCCTGTTACCCTGGTTTCTACAGTGGTGGCAACACCTGCCCGTGACTCCTCTGGGAGAGAGGGTGGGGGTGGAGAGGGGTGAGTGAAAGACTACCTGGCCCTGTGGGCTGCAGCTGGAGGACCCTATAGTTATGAAGCCACAGAGCAGGGTCCTCTGAGGCAGGGCATCTGTGACTTTGTGGGAGTGGAGGGGGGAAGGGAAAGGCAAGGGAAGGAGGCACACAAGAAGAAACACTTTATGCACTGTCTGCCCTGAGAGTTCAGCAAGAGAACACCCAGCACCACTGGGACTCCCGAACTTGAGGATCCTCCTCCTGGAGTGTGGGGCACACCCAAAGCCCAAGGGCTGAGTACATACTGCCCTTACTGGGTTGCCAGCCTCCCACTTTTTTGTTTTTGTTTTTTTGAGCCTGGTCTAAATAGCTACCACGGCTGCTCTGGTAAGAGAAGCCAAAAACTTGTGCTATTCTGCCACCTGCTGGAATACTAAAGAAGGGCCTCTAACTGCCCACCTGTGGAGTGTTAGAATTAAAGTTAGCAAATCTTTACTTACTTACATGCAAAAGGTGTTGGCTACTTCAAATGATCTGGCAGAGGAAAATCTCATTAAAGAGAATGAAAAATCATGGTGATATGATTTTGCTAAAGGAAAATAACCATTCTCCAGCCACCAAACCTACATTTACAGAAGATTGTGATCTAAGTAATAGAGAATTCAAAATAGCTGTCATAACAGAATTCAACAAGATACAAGAAAATCAGGCAATTCAGTGAACTCAGAAATAAAATGAATGGACAGAATGAATATTTTACCAAAGAGACTGAAATTTTAAAAAAGAACCAAACAGCAATTCTGGAGCTGGAGAACTCAGTAAATGAGATGAAGAATGCATTAGAAACATTGGAAATAGAGCAGATCAGGTGGAAGGGAGAACACACGATTAGAAAGATGGAATCTAGAAATGATTCAGGTGGAAGTGGAGAGAACTATGATTTTTTTTTTAAAAAGTGAAGAAACCCTGGGGCGCCTGGCTGCTTCCATCAGTGAGGCATCTGACTCTTGATCTCTGGGTTGTGACCTCAAGCCACACTTTGGGTGTAGAGATTACTTAAAATAAAAAACAAGCTTAAAAAATGAAGAAATCCTGCAAAAGCTACGAGTCTCCATTAGGAGAGCCAATTAAGAATAATGGGTAGACCAGAAGGAGAAGAGAAGGAGAAGGGGACAGATTGTTATTAAAAAAGTGTTATCTGCCTTCTCCTAATGTCCTCCATGCTATTCCTTATGTTCCACAAATAAGTGAAACCATATGATAATTGACTTTCTCTACTTGACTTATTTCACTTAGCATAATCTCCTCCAGTCCCATCCATGTTGATGTGAAAGTTGGGTATTCATCCTTTCTGATGGCTGAGTAATATTCCATTGTATAAATGGACCACATCTTTTTTATCCATTCATCGGTTGAAGGGCATCTCAGCTCTTTCCACAGTTTGGCTATTGCGGACATTGCTGCTAGGAACATTGGGGTGCATATGGCCCTTCTTTTCACTACATCTGTGTCTTTGGGGTAAATACCCAGGAGTGCAATTGCTGGGTCATAGGGTAGCTCTATTTTTAATTTTTTGAGGCACCTCCACACTGTTTTCCAAAGTGGTTGTACCAACTTGCATTCCCACCAACAGTGTAAGAAGGAAGGGAAAAATGAAGGAGGGGAAATTGGAGGAAGAGATGAACCATAAGAAACTATGGACTCTGAGAAACAAACTGAGGGTTTTAGAGGGGAGGGGGGTGGAGGGATGGCTTAGCCCAGTGATGGGTATTAAGGAGGGAGCACTGGACACGTAGGTTTACAGTGCAGGGATGGATGATGATAACCCAAGCTAATGGTACCAAAAAGAGAGCAGGTGTAGCCATACTTATATCAGACAAGATAGACTTCAAGCCAAAAATGATAAAATACAAAGAAAGTCATTGTATACTAATAACCAGATCAATTCATTAAGAAGATGTTAACAGTTGTAAATATATATGCTCCCAACACCTGAGTATTGAAATACATTAAACAAATACAGATCTTAAGGGAGAAATAGACAACAATCCAGGGATACTACGGGACCTCAATATCCCACTGTCAACAATGGATGGATCGTCCACACATGAAATCAGCAAGGAAACACTGGAATGAAACCACACTTTAGAACAAATGACAGACATTTACAGAACATTCCATCCAACAGCAGAGGAATACATAGTCTTCTCACATGCACATGGAACATTCTCCAGGATAGATCATATGATGGAGCACAGAAATTTTAGCAAATTTAAGAAGATTGAAATCATATCAACCAACTTCTCTGACCAAGATGGTATGAAAGTAGAAATGAACAAGAGGAAACTGAGCAGACCTAAAAATATGTGGAAAATAGACTACACAATTCTAAACAACTGAGGCCAGATGCATGGTTCCTGGACTTGTTTCGAAAGCATATGCAGAACTGTATTGTATTGGTTGCATTATTACCTTAGCTGTATGTCATGTTTTATTCCATATTAATTGTGTGTTATGCACCTCTTAACCTCATGCATGATCAATCATTAACTTTGCTTTTTACCCCTACTCTCTGTTTACCCACTGATTATAGAAACCTAATGGGGAGTTGAAAGACACATTTGTCTTCAAATTATCTGATATACCTGATCATTCCAGGTCCTGAATGATGCTTCAACTTCCAGAAAAATGCAGAGCTCCAGATGTTTGAAGGGCTACCCTTTTGAGGTTTCCTCACCCCCCTCTCATGTATTCACCTCCTTCCCCAAACATATATAAGCTGTCCCTCGGCTTCAGAGGGCAATGCAGCTTTGGGAAAGATAGCCAACCTTCTCAATGGGCTTTCCTTGTGATGATGAAGCTTTCTTTGCTTCAAAACTGGTGTCTTAGACATTGGCTTATTGGGCATTGAGTGATGGACAAGTCTGAATTTGGTAGCACAACCAATAGGTCAAAGAGGAAATCAAAAGGGATGTAAATAATGATCTCAAACAAGGGAAAATGAAATTACAACATACCAAATATTGTGGGTTGCAGCAAAAGCAGTTCTGAGAGGAAGTTTATAGCAACAAAAAATTACAAAGATCTCAAATAAACCATCTATCTTTACACTTCAAGAAACTAGAAAAAGAGGAACACACTAAGCCTAAAGTTAATAAAAGGAAGGAAGTAATAAAAATCAGAGCAGAAGTAAATAAAATAGAGACCAGAAAAACAATAGAAAGAATCAGTGAAACTAAAAGCTGGTTCTTGAAGATGATGAACAAAAATTGGCAAAATGTTAGCTAGTCTAACTAAGAAAAAAAGAGACTCTAATAAATAAAATTAGAAATAAAAGAAGGCTATTACAACTGATAGGACAGAAATACAGAGAATCATAAGAGACTATAGACAATTACATACCAACAAATTACATACCTAGAGGAAATGCGTACATTCCTAGAAACACACAACTGACCAAGACTGATTTAGGAAAGATGTACAAAACCTGAACAGACCAGTCTGACCATCTGGGAAGTGCGGGTGGAGGCAGAGGGGCAGAAAAATGGGCTTGTGGGGGAGGCCGAACAACCAGTGAGCCTGGGGTTGGGGAATGATTGGGATATTACAATCCCCAAAATTTCGACTGGCATACACAAGGAGCTCTCCTTATGGCCATTCTCTGCCCAGTGATAACAAGATTAGCCCTGGCCTGGCTGAGGTCCAGAGCCCCTTCCACTCGCCTCTGGATCCATCCTGGAGCACTGGGCACCATGGACTGGAGGAACAGGGGCAGCGAGATCCCCAAATAATGGTGTTCCCACTGCACCGCTATCCCCCCCAGAAAGACAGCTCTTCCTGTGGTCCTGCCTATTTGTCTCTTTCCCCAGAGTCCAGCTGGTGGAGTATGTGTTTCTACTACCATCTGCGCTGAACAGGACAAGTGCTGACTCTGCCTTCACACCAGTGTGAGGAACCCCAGCCCTCAGGACACTTATCCAGGCCCTACCCCTCCCAGCATCCTCCACAGCCACCATGGAGGTTTTCTGAATGGTGAAGTGGACTCCAAATCACTGCTATTGAGGAGAATGTGCTAGCGGACAAACATTTGCTGAAGCCATGGTATGCTAGGAAGCTGTCCTCATCCTCCTCCCGACTTTGGTCCTGTGAACTCCCTGGAATTAACTTCTTTAAATCTCCTAACCAGCCTGTCAATGTGCATGTCCTCCCATCTGCCATGAACACAGGAGGCTCACTACCTGATCTCACCAACCTGAACTTTCCCCTGCCACTACCCACCCCCTTGGACCCTGAGGAGACAGTCTACCCCAGCTTAAGTGGGGGCAAGAGTACCTCCAATTTGACCCTACCATGATTCACCTCGGTGTCAGTGGGGCCTGGACCCGGGCTCAGGATTTGAGGAGCCAGGACTTTTTTCCCTGCTCGGCTACCCATCCTGCAGTCCTCCCTGAGCAATCCCAAACCTCCAGGCTTCCCTGAGCAGTCTCTAGCCCCAGGTCCAGGGCTCCTACAGCCACCCCTCAGTGTCTGCCTTCTCCCTGGGCCACCCCTCACTCAGTGCCCCAGCTGTCTCCTTCTCCAATTCTTCCTCCTCAGCTTCCTTTCCTGTGCTGGGTGCCCTCCCCCTTACCCAGCTTCTACTCCTGGCATCTCCCCCTGCCACCACTGTATGCCCCTCAGCCCCCTCAGTTTGCCCGTGAGCCCAGCTGACACCAGAAGGTCCCAACAGCAGCTGCCCAAACAGTTGTCACCAACAATGTGACCCACCTTGTCCTCTATCACTCAGGATGCCCCCTGGATACCTGCAAACTGCCCACTGACCAATGGCTGCCTCCATACCCATTCAGCAACCTGAGTATTGTTCTGCCCACCCAGCCACCCACCCTGAAGCCTCTACATCAGCCAGGGCTGTCTTCTCAAGCCTGCTCAATGCAGCTCTCAGGTGGGCAGCCCCTGGGCAGACACCCCACTGTGGGACACTGTACCTACCCAGCTCCAATCCTACCACCGGCCAATGAGTGACTTCAGCCTGGGGACTGTCTCCTCACAGCATGCTCTTTGATGACTGCTGCTTTGACTCATTCTCTTTCTGGCATGCACAAGCTCTGTCCCAGCAGCTGGAGCAGTTCAGCAAGGGAGCCCATCAACCTGCGTGGTGCTGGATCCCCCAGCTTTTCTGAAGGGCCTGGATTTTTAGGTGGTAAGGGGCCAGTGAGTGGCCTTCAGGGCCCTCATGCTCTCAACCACCAGAAGTTGACTCATTGTTCCATGGCTCAGGGCCCAACATCATCCTCGGAGGAGAGTCCTCCCGTTTCTCTAAGGAGATTTTTGGCAACCCTGGCTGATGTGCCTGGCTTTGAGGTGTCAGCAGCCTGGCTGGGGCTGGGGTTGGGACTGGAGAGGAGCTACACATGGAACCACTGGGCCGGGATGGGCTCCACATGCTGAGTGACCCCAGTGTCTTGCTGCCCAGTCTTGCTGTGGAGGATTCATTCCACAGTGAGCATCTGCAGTGAGGAGCCTCATCAGGATCCCTCTTCTTGGCTTTGCCCCATCACTGTTCCTTTCTTCCCTTCCCACTGGCCAATAGAGGCTCCACTCTGCCCCCAGATCCTCTTTCTAACATGAACGAGGGATCCTAAGAATGAGAAAAAGCAAGGGGTTTGTCCACTTCAATACATAAAACAATTATTAAAGGACATAAGGAGACAAAGTGATGTAACACAACAATAGTAGGGGACTTTAACCCCGCATGTACATCAATGGATAGGTCATCAAGGCAAAAAATCAATAAGGAAATGGTGTCTTTGAATGACACATTAGACCATGAGGACAACACTGATGTATACAGAACATTCCATTCCCAAACAACAGAATACACATTCTTTTCAAGTGTATATGGAACATTGTCTGGAATTTATCACATGTTAGGGCACAAAACAGGCCTCAATAAATTTAGGAAGAGTGAAAGCATACCAGGAAAATATTTTGACCCCACGGTATATGACTAGAAATCAATCACAAGAAAAAGACTGGAAAACATACAAACACGTAGAGGCTAAACAACATGATACTAAACAACTAGAGAGTCAACAAAGCAATCAAAGAAGAAATAAAAAAATACATGGAAACTAATGAAAATGACAACACAATGGTAAAAAAATCTTTGAAACACAGGGAAAGCAGTTCTAAGGGGGAAATGTTGAGGGATACAGCCCTACCTGAAGAAACAAGAAAAAGCTCTAATAAATCACCCAACGTAAGGAGCGAGAAAAGAAGTACAGATGAAGCTCAAGGTGACTAGAAGGAAGGAAATCAAAGATCAAAGCAGAAATAAATGGCATAGAGACTAAAAATCAATAGAAAAAAATCAATGAAACCAAGAGCTGGTTTTCTGAAAAGATACAGAATTGATAATCTGTTAGCCACACTCCTCAAGAAAAAAAGAGAAAAGACCCAAATAAATAAAGTCAGAAATGAGAGAGGAGAAGGAACAACTGATAGCATGGAATGCAAAGGATTATGAGAGAACTATGACAAGCTGTATGCCAACAAGTTGGACAACCTAGAAGAGATGGATAAGGAACATACAATCCTCCAAAACAGAATCAGGAAGAAATAGAAAATCTAAGCCAACCTATTGCAATGGAAATTGAAATAGTAATAAAAAAATAACTACTAAAAAACAAAAGTTCAGGACCAGATGGCTAGACAGATAAATTCTACCAAACCTTTAGAGTTTTCACCTATACTCCTCAAATTATTCTCAAAAACAGAAGAGGAAGGAAGATCGAAATATATTTTATGAGGGCAGAATTAATCTGATACTGAAACCAGGGAAAGACACTACAAAAAAGAACACAACAGGCCAATATCTCACATGAACATAGATGCAAACCACATTTAACAGTACATTAGAAGGATCATTCACCATTGCCAAGTGGAAGTTATTCCAGGATGCCAGGATGTTTCAATATTTGCAAATCAACTAATGTTATAAATTCCATTGGAAAAACGAAGGAAAATATCGTGATCATCTCAATAGATGCAGAAAAAAATTCGTTTGATAAAATTCAACATCTACTTATTATAAAAACCCTCAACAAAATGGGTTTAGAGGGAATGCACTTCAACATAACAAATCCATCTATGAGAAACTGACAGTTAACAACTTACTCAATGGAGAAGAACTGAGAGCTCTTCTGCTAAGATCAAAAATAAGACAAGGATGTCCACTCTCTCCACTTTTATTCAACATAATAGTGAAGGTCCTGGTTACAACAATCAGACAAGAAAAAGAAATTAGAGGCATCCATATTGTTAACAAAGTTAAACTGTCACTATATTCAGATGACATGATAGTATACATAAAACCCTATCAACTCCACCAAAAAACTCCTAGAAGTTGACGAATTCAGTAAAGTTGCAGGGTACAAAATTAATACTCACCTCACAAATCAATAGTGTTTCCATACACTAATAATGCAGTAGCAGAAAGAGAAAGAAAACAGTTCCACTTACAATTGCACATAAAGACGAAAACATCTAGAGATAAACTTAACCAAAGAGGTGAAAGACCTGCACCCTGAAAACTATAATATATTGATGAAAGAAATCAAAGATCACACAAACCAATGGAAAAATAGTCCATGATCATGGATTGGAAGTATTAATATTATTAAAATGTCCATATCTACTGCCCAAAGCAGTCTATAGATTCAAGGCAATCCCTATAAAAATGCCAGTAGCATTTTTCTCAAAACTAGAACAAATAATACTAAAATTTTTATGGAACCACAAAGGTCCCTGAATAGCTAAAGCATTCTTTTTTTTAAAGATTTATTTATTTATTTATTTATTTAACAGAGATAGAGAGAGAGCACAAGTAGACAGAGTGGCAGACAGAGGTAGAGGGAGAAGCAGGCTCTCTGCCGAGCAGGGAGCCCGATGCGGGGCTTGATCCCACGACCCTGGGATCAGGACCTGAGCCGAAGGCAGACGCTTAACCGACTGAGCCACCCAGGCGCCCCTAGCTAAAGCATTCTTGAACAAGAACAAAGCTGGAGGTATCACAATTTCAGATCTCAAGATACATTACAGAGATGTAGTAATCAAAACAGTGTGGTACTTGGAAAAAATGGACAAGTAGGTTAATGGAACACAATAGAAAGCAGAGAAATAAACCCACAATTCTATAGTCAATGAATCTATGACAAAGGAAGCAAGAATACACTATGGAGAAAAGACAGTCTATTCAAAAAAAGATGCTGGGAAAACTGGAGAGCTACATATAAAAGAATGAAACTGGAACACTTGGTAGCACCATAAAGAAGAATAAAGTCAAAGTGGTTTAAAGACCTAAACATGAGACCCGAAACCATAAAACTCCTAGAAGAAAACATAGGGAATAATTTTTTTTAAAAAAAGATTATTTATTTATTTATTTGAGAGAGAGAGCAGAGTGAGTGAGAACATGAGTGGAGGGGAGGGGCAGAGGGAGAGGGAGAAGCAGGCTCCCCGCTGAGCACGGAGCCTGACGCCACGGGGGCTCCATCCCAGGACCCCAGGATCATGACCTGAGCCAAAGGCAGACTCCCAACTGACTGAGCCACCCAGGCACCCGGGAATAATTTTTTTGACATCAGGCATAGAAATATTTTTCTAGATATGTCTCCTCAGACAAGGGAAAGGAAAGGAAAATTAAACGATTGGGAATACACTAGAATAAAATCCTTTTGCATAATGAAGGAAGCCATTAACAAAACAAAAAGGTAACCTACTGAATGGGACAAGATATTTGGAAATTTTTAAAATTTATTTCTATTTTTTATTTTCTTATTTTTTTAGATATTTGGAAATTATATATCTTATAAGGTGCTAATATCCATAATACATAAAGCCATTATACAACTCAACACCAAAAAACCCCAACCAATCCAATTAACAAATGGGCAGAGGACCTAAATAGATATTTTTCTAAAGAAGACATACAGATAACCAATAGACACAAGAAAAGATGCTTGAGATCACTAGTTATCAGGGAATTGCAAATCAAAACCACAATGAGATATCACCTTACAACTGTCAGAATAGCAAAAATCAAAGAAAAGAAATAAGAAGTGTTGGTGAGGATGAGGAGAAAAAGGAGCCCTTGTACACTGCTGTGGGAATGTAAATTAATACAGCCAGTGTGGAAAACAGAATGGAAGTTTCTCAAAAAATTTACAATAGAAGGACCATGTGATCCAATAATATTACTATGGGTATTGATGTGGGGCCGGTGAGCAAATGGTCAAGAAATAATTCTTGAGATGTTTTTGGTGCAAAAAGGTGATTTTATTTTAGCACAGGGACAGGCCTGATGGGCAGGAAGAGCTGCATGGGTATTGTGAGGTGCGACTGATTATATGCTTTTTAGTTAGTGGGGTTTAGAGATAGTGTAAGTCTCTAAGGAATTTGGAAACAAGGCTTCCAGCACCTTGAGGTGCTAGCAGCTGTTAAGATAAGGTTATTTACTAATCCAGTCAAGAAATGGGCAGAAGACAAGAACAGACATTTCTGCAAAGAAGACATACAAATGGCCAACAGACACACGAAAAAGTGCTCAGCATCACTCGGCATCAGGGAAATACAAATCAAAACTGCAATGAGATATCACCTCACACAAGTCAGAATGGCTAAAATTAAAAGTCAGGAAACAACAGATATTGGCGAGGATGCAGAGAAAGGGGAACTCTCCTACAGTGTTGGTGGGAATGCAAGCTGGTGCAGCCACTCTGGAAAACAGTGTGGAGGTTCCTCAAAAAGTTGAAATTAGAGCTACTCTATGACCCAGCAATTGCACTATTAGGTATTTACCCTAAAGATAAAATGTAGTGATCTGAAGGGGCACGTGCACCCCAATGTTTATAGCAGTGATGTCCACAATAGCGAAACTGTGGAAGGAGCTGAGATGTCCATCAACAGAGGAATAGATAAAGAAGATGTGGTATCTCTATACAATGAAATATTACTGAGCCATCAGGATGAAATCTTACCATTTACATCGATGTGGATGGAACTGGAGGGGATTAGGCTAAGTGGAATAAGTCAATCAGAGAAAGGCAATGATCATATGGTTTCACTTATATGTGGAATATAAGAAAGAGTACAGAGGATCATAGGGGAAGGGAGGGAAAACTGAATGGGAAGAAATGAGAGAGGGAGACAAACCATGAGGGACTCTTCACTATAGGAAATAAACGGGGTTGCTGGAGGGGAGGTGGGTGGGGGGATGGGGTAACTGGGTGATGGACATTAAGGAGGACAGGTGATGCGATGAGCACTGGATATTATATGCAACTGATCAATTACTGAACTCTACATCTGAAACTAATAATGTACTTACTATATGTTGGCTAATTGAATTTAAATTAAAAAAAGATAAGGCTATTTACTACTGTCCAGTAAAACATTAGTCTTGAGACCCTTCAGATGTATATAGTGGGCCATATGTTTGAAGATGATTGCTAGTATACATCTTGGTGGGGGGTGTTTATATTTATCACAGGAAAGTAACACGAACAAGAACAAAGCTATAGTGGTAAAACATGAAAGGAAGTCCTTGAGGGAACTGTAGGAGTGTTATAATCTGAAAGTCTCAGGAATCCTGCCTGGAGACTATGAGCCACAGGAAAGTCCAGGCTTTGTTCCTTTTTCTCCCATCATTTCCCCCCTGAACAGTTTGACCCTTAAATCTTTAAGGTTGTTGAGGGTGGAAGGTCTTATCTTCTATAACTTCTCTTGCTGAATAGGGGTGTAGAGATGTCCCTTCCTATGGATTTCAGTTGGTCAGTTGAAAATTTAATGAGTTAGGAAAGACCGAGACAGCTGTTATGTAGAGTTGATAACATATGGGAATCTTGAGCAGAAAGGATCATCTATCTGTTGGCTTGAAGGTATGGCAGTGAAAGAGTTTCAGCACCAGGTGGAGAGACATTGGACAAAAAACAGCAGAACGTGATTAAAATAACAAGAAGAAGTCCAGGAAAAGACCTTTGATAGTTGACCAAAATCCTCCTCCAGTCCAGGAGTTTAGCCAGTCATTAAAGGAAAGGGAGGGGTCATTTAAAGCATCAATTTGACTATTCATATCTTTTAGCAATCCTGTTACATTTTTGTGATGATCTGAAGTATATACATAGCATTCTGTTTTAATAATGGCACATATTCCACCTTCTGTAGCAGTTAAAACATCTAACACCATTTGATTTTGTAGAACTGCTTTATGAATTTGGGGCCTGCCTGGCTGGCTCAGTTGGTAGAGCGTGCGACTCCTGATCTCAGGGTTGTAAGTTCCAGCCTCACATTGGATGTAGAGATTACTTAAAAATAAAATCTCAAAAAATAAAACAGAACTGCTTTAAGCATTTGAGTTATTGCAGTGTTTAATAATGTAATGCTATTTTGAGAGTCACTTAAGGCCCTAATTGTGTAGCAGGTGGCGTAGCCATCATATAGATTCTGTTTTGCTAGGCAAGCAATCAGGTCATTAATAAGAGGCACTTTTATGGAAACCAAAGAAAAATACAGGTTAATGGCTGGAGCAAATGACAAACCCCGTTTCTGGGTCCTGAGTGCTGCCAGGGAGAAGATTTTCAGATGTCAGGCCTGAAGCGTCCGCAGACGGAGTGCCAGCAGGCCGCGGGAATCAGATGGGCTTTTCTGCTTTGTAATCCACCTGTCTCTGCTGATCCTTTTGACCGGCCCAAAGAGAAGCAGGCACATAGATCGTCTGTACATGAGTTCTGTGGCAATTTCTCTGAGCTGACCTCAAGTTGTCCAGCATCAGCTTTAGGGCTTTAGGGAAAAGGGCAGTTTTAGTTTTTAATGACTTTAAGTTAAGAGAATGGAAGAATATTGGAAACCTTAGTTTGGAGAGCCATCGTCAGATATTTCAGGAAACCAGAAGAATTCAGGATCTAGTCTAGTTTATAATCAATAGTATTAAAGTCTAATATCTACAAATATGTGTTATTGAAACATATTTTTTCTCTATAATCACCCTCATTTTATCAAAGATAGCCATATCAAGATTAATTTGCTTGTAAAACATGTCCAGTTTTAACAAATTTGGCCTACTTATTTACATAAGCTAGCAAGAATAGATCTTTTAAAATCTGCTTTGCTGGAACTTTTTATAAGGAATCTCTAGATTGAACAATTTTAAGCTCTCAAGGCCAGAAACCAAGCCAAATACTTGTCAGATACGCCTGCAATATCTGTAGATTTGGGCAAATTTCTCTTCTCAAAGTCCTCCAAATATCCTGAGGTTCTTGCACCTGCCAGGACTGGACATTTTTTTTTAAAGATTTTATTTATTTATTTGAGAGAGAGAATGAGATAGAGAGTGAGAGCATGAGAGGGGGGAGGGTCAGAGGGAGAAGCAGACTCCCTGCTGAGCAGGGAGCCCGATGCGGGACTCGATCCCGGGACTCCAGGATCATGACCTGAGCCGAAGGCAGTCGCTCAACCAACTGAGCCACCCAGGCACCCCCAGGAACAGACATTTTTTACTCACGTGCTGAGGCTGTGGGAACTCTTTGAGTGAGGTGCCAGACTGACATTTCCAAGGGGCTTTATTGGCTCCATAAAGTCAACTTTGATACCTTAAAGCTGTTTGATCATATCTGAGTCTGTGCATGTCTCTCTCAAATCTGACATTCATTCCAGTCAAAGCCTTGGTAAAATAACCAGTGTTTCCAATGGTGTCCTGTTACAAGGAGAACAGATTCTTATTGAACTTATGAAAATAATTATAATTGCCATGGAAGAAAGAATACTCAATGAGAGTTTCTGAATTTCAGAGGGTTCAGGTAGGGAAAAAGTAAAATGCTTCAATCTGTTCCCAAAGGAATATTTTATCGTATTTCTGTATATCATGGATATCTTAAGAGAAAGTTTCCTTAACCTGGGGGAGCTAACATTAGAGAACGTTTCCAACAACACTTATAAAAATATCATTTTCTCAATTTATTTAGTCCCATATTATTAATTCTTATTCTGTTTGAATGCAGCTTTTTTTCCATTAGTTCTGGAAATTTTCATTTGGCTTAGTTTTATGATCTCAAAGATATCAAATACCTGTATTTGCCAAAAGTTCTTTTCATGGGTCTCCTTGAAGACAAAACACATTTTGTAAGAGCATCAGAACAACTATAAGTGACAAGAGACTCAAAAATGGACATGGTTAAAGATCTGATGAGAGTTCATTATAATGCAGTTGACAAGGAAACCCAGTTCTTTCTGTGCTACACATAATCAGAAAGTCGAGTGATGACCTTACACCAGGATCTATGAAAACTTTAGGGGTTTCATATAATTTCTAGAAGAGTTATAGCATTTACCCATACAACATCACCTAAAGTTGTCATCAGTTGTTTGACAATGCTTTCCATGTAATTTAACAGACCAAATAAACAAGCCTAATTAGTCAAAAAGACTTCATTTACAATTCAAATCTTGGGGAAATTTTTTAAAACACTCAGTTTTAAAGCACATGCCTAAAGAGGATTACATATCATTATAACACTTAAAATGTGATTATTTATCTCCCCAAGGTGATAATAAGCTATTACAAAGACAAACAGGTAAGGTTATAGAGTTGTTCTCAAAATTTAGCTCTTTTAATATTGAGAATTTTTAACTTTCTTAAGTAACCAAAGACCTGATAAAGACAAAACATAGAAACTTTGGTTTTCTGGGCAAGGAAAAGACCACAACTTTGTTTATAATTTCTTATCAAGTGGAAACCAACAATCCAAGAAAACTTCGTTTTTTTATCAGAGAAAAAAGCAGAATTTTAATCGTGTACCAGTGTATCTTTAAAATCTATTTATTTCAGCCTTAGTCCTGACCACACATAAAATTTTTCCTAAAGTATTCCCTTCACAAATCTTCTACAACTTTTTTTTTATTCAGATTTTGTCCTAAGCCTTTTCTCTCCAAACAACCAGTCTTATTTTTGGACAAAATTACTTGTTTCCCCCCTCAACAAAATGTATTCCCATTCCTCATATCTTTCTCATCAAAAACACATATTTTCTTGCAAACAGAGTTGCTTTCTTATCTCCAACAGTCTTAATTACATTTAGCGGAATTTTAATTCTTACAAACCTTAGTCTCCAGGGAAAACTAAGTAGTAACTGATTGTGAACTGTGTGTTACACTGGAATTCTTTAGATCTGAAATTTATGAATACATTTTATACTTTGTACAAACATGTTTTTCCATAGTACCATCTTGATAAAGCATCAAGTATGTTTACCAATAGACTATCCTCAGCTTCTCCGCCATAGGAAGCCAAAAGCAAATAAACATTATGTTTAGTAATTAATGTTTCACTATTTTATCTTATTTGGAAAGACTTAGATATCCAACGAATTCAATCTGACTTGTTATCCAAGTAAAACTTTGAAGTTTCAGGTTACCAAAGATTGTGAAAGCTGTTTTAACAGTTACCCATGAAAACTTTGAGACAGACAAAATTAATTAACCATTTGAAGCCATCATTTGTTGACAAATTGCAAGAGATTACATGAGCCTTTTTGACCTTCAGCAAACCTTGGTAGAATAAAAGTGTTATAGTTAATGTCGACAACTAATTAAGATAGACATGTCTATCTCAATTAAACCAGCAAACTCAAAGTAGCTTTAACACGAGTATGTTGCACCTATGTCCATTTAAAAGTCAGTCAGTTTGTTCCCCATTGTCAATTTTTTCAACCTGGGGCACCTGTACGGTGGGTTAAGTCCAAGGGGATGCTCCTTGCTCCTTGAGAGTGAGGGTAGGAGAAGCCGAAGGCGATGGTGGCCGGGGTACCCACGATGGTATGGGTACAAGCTGCATCCATGGTGGTGCAGAAACGGGCGGGGGGGGGGGCGGGGGGAGGTGAGATGCAGCTGGCAAGGCTGGAGGTGGATACAGGCTCAGGCAGAAGAGACCTTCCTTTCTGCCTCTGTTGCGCCATGGTGCCCGTGGAAAAGCTTGTGATTTTGGGCGGGGTGGGGGAGAAGCAAGTTCCGAAGTTTACCCTTAACTGCTCCCACCCAGTAGAAGGTGGAATCCTGGATGCTGCCGGTTTGAAGCGGTTTCTTCAAGAGAGAATCAAAGCGAATGGAAAAGCTGGGAGTCCCCCCCGGTGGAGGGGTTGTAACCATTGAAAGGTGCAAGAGCAAGATCACCGTAACTTCTGAGGTGCCTTTTTCCGTAAAGGTATTTGAAATATCTCATAAAAAAATATTTGAAGAACAATAATCTACGTGACTGTTTGCACGTAGTTGCTAAGAGCAAAGAGAGTTACTAATTGCATTACTTCCAGGTTAATCAGGACGAGGAAGGAGAGGAAGAAGGAGGATTAAAACTCATTTATCTGGAAGATTTTGTATGAGTTCTTGAATAAAGCATGGGAACTAAAATGGTGGTTTTCCTTGTATGGAAAGGAATGGATTGCGGTATGGGTTGGCCAGAAAATTGGAAATCATAGTAAACGAACTTCACTCAGGCTGTCATTCTCTTATTTATAATTAGACTTTTTTTTCCTGTTTGAAAATTTTAGTTATTGTGGTAATAATACCAAAACAGAAGTGAGCTCCTTTCAGAGAATTGCTGGTGATTTGACCTTGAGCATGTGGATAAGGGTGTGGAGCTGCGTGCACTTTAGTCATTATTTTACTTTAAAAAGTGAGAGTTTCATCTGGTGCTCTTCTTAGAGGTTCATTTATACAAACATGGGGGCTCCTAATTCACTGAAAGCAAAACCAGTGACTTCTTTGAGGTTCTCTTCTTCCAGGAAAATGTCAGTGCTGACAAAAATGCAGGGTTCTGCGGCATTTACTTCAATTTTTTATGACAATTTACTCGATGCAATTATTATGTATGCTAATCCTTTTTCTTCCTGTAGAAATAAAATGTCCTTTTGTGCTGCTGCATATTCTACTACCTTCCAGAAAAGAGTTTGGAGAGCCTAGGGCAGGACACAGGAGACAGAAGTTTACTGAATACCCTGCAAGGGAGTAACAGGCAGGGCAGCAAAGGAGAGCCTGCCTGCCAGGAGGCCGTGGTGGGGGCTACAGTTAATGGGGGAGTGAGGAGGTGTGGAAACGTATGGAATTTTCCTTTTTTGGTACCTGTGCCCATGTGTAAGTAGCCCATTGGTCAGCTAGGACTTCTGGCTGTTTTGAGGTGGTTTGCACTCAGTCTGGTGGTCACCATGGGCCCTTCTTCCTTACTCAGGGTTCCAGGGCTCAAGTCTGCTGCCTGAAAGCACCCTCTACACCAGGTTTTAAATTATGCAAAAGTGCACAAAAATGAATTTGTAAATAATCACTGTTTCTGCAACTCTTTGCAACAAACTGTTGCTTTGGCCCCCAGCATGGGGAGCTGGAGATGAGCAATAGTAGAGCTTCCAGAATTGACATGTGTGCATCTCCTAGGGATTGGAGTCTTTTGTGGGGATAGGGCGTGAAGGAGAAGTGATTGAGAGACAGTTCATGCTGAGGAGATGGGGAAAAAGTGTGGATATGCCCAGGAAATAGTAGCTTCTGTGTCATTTAGGCCATGGATGGATTTAATGTCAAGTCATTCTACAAACTGACATTAAGCTGGACCAGATGGGAAGTGGTATTTTGTTGCCTTGTGTGCAGAGGCTAGAGATCTGTGAGAGATATTAAGTTATAAAGATGTCATTGTTGCCAACCAAAAATCAAGAGTATTTGAGAGTGACTTTGAAAAGACACCCTGATGCCTTATTATGCCCCTCTAAAATCTAAACAGTTTTGCAGAAATGTCTGCATTGTATTAAAATTGCAGAGTATATTAAGGAGTGCACATGTTGTGATGAGCACTGGGTGTTATATATAACTATTGAATTGTTGAACACTACATCAAAAACTTATAATGTACTATATGCTGACTAACTGAGCATAATAAAAAAATAAATAAATAAAATAAAACGACAGAGTATAAACTCATGTTTTTATAGAGTTTGCCTATAGCTAATTTCCACACCTGAAATTCCTGGGCTCTGCTAGTTGCATAGCTGGAAATTAAATGTTTGAGTCCTACCTTTGCTTCAATTTATATTTGGTGCTCCTTGGATTTAATTTAATGTGTTGAATGTTTGCAATTTCATCTGTGGTAAAGGCTCTAGCATTTTCTATTTCTGTGCAAATTTCTTGAAGCAGAATTGTTTGCATGTTTTTCTGCCTTCACAGAAGGCGAGGTTTCTTTCTGATTTAATTGAGGCATTAGCTGGTCTTTGGCACTGTCCCTTACCATGATTAGTAAGTTTGTTAGTGAGTTTATGACCTGGATTTGCAAATTGTATTTTTTTGTTGCATTGAGGTTCACCTGTAGTGATTCTTTGTTTGTAAAATATTAACCGTGGGCTGAAATTAGGATATAAGTTTTTTTCAAACTACTCCCAGATTTTAAAACTTGTAATAAAATTGAAACTCATTGGTTTTTCTATTTCTTTTTGAACTCTCATAATTGAGTTTTGATCATATTTTATAGTAAAGTGGCTAACACATGGTTACCAAAAAAAAAAAAAAAAAAATGCCCAGACAAAAGAAAGAGGACTCCCATTCCGAAAGCTCATCAGCTCAGACAGATGAGCAGATGCATTTTTTCCCCCCACCAACACAAAGTGAAATTAAGGAGTCTATCGGGCCAGAGAAGACAGGAAACGTCCTTGAAACAAAAGGAGTTTTGGGATCTGCTTGGGAATATTCCTTAAAGGCCCTGTCCCTCGGTAGACTAACCAGACAATTGCCTCCAATTATCATAACCATTAATCCAGGAAATGAATGAGGGAAAAGGCCCCACATACAACAAGAATAACCTGGATCTATTAGGAAGAGGCACAGTGAGAGAGTCAGTGTCCCCTTCATTATGGATGGCCTGTGATTTTTCTGGCAAGCTGCATTTATTAGGAGGCCTATTTAGATAATCATCATCCAATTCATCGGGAGGGGGGTTATTAGCCTTGTTAGTGGCCAAACATATTCTGCAGAGGTCAGGATCTGGATTTAGGGCCATGAAGGCCTGGACATAGGGTACCCCCATCCATTTGCCCTGTTGCCTACAGAAGAGATCTAAATGGTAGATCGTATTGAAGCTTAGTGTCTCAATTGACCATTTTTCCTTATCTCCTAAGGAGTACTGAGGACCTGAAGTGTTACAGAGAAAATCAGTCTTGTCTTTCTTAAATCTTGCGATCTGAATTGATTCCAGTGTGTTAAAAGGCATCCCAAGGGAGAGTCCTCAGGGACTGAAGAAAAAGATCCCATGTTCCTAGAAAAGCAGAGAAGGTCCATTAACAAGAAAATCCCCCATACTCCCAGGCGATATCCCACACAGGATATGTCAGAGGTTCCCTGTGTCAAAGTGACTGGAGGCGTCCCTTGAACAAAATCGCTGTGAACACTGCCAGCCTTGTAGGAGGGATGCTGACGTCCCCCCACCTCCCCATTGCATTCTGGACTACAAATTGGTGCTGGTGAACGGACAAATACAGTGACATGCTGTGAAGAACCTGCCATTTTTAACCCATGGAAAACACCAGAAAAGTTTTACAAGGGGAAATTACCCAATGTTGTGATTTAAGTAGTGATTAGAGAACACTGATGAAAAATTGTAAAGATAGAAATCCATCATGGTCTAAGTGACATTCCAGCACATGTAGCCTTTATAGCCAACTTCCCTAGGAAGCAGCCCTCTGTTGTGTTTTAATTCAGTTTTGACTGGCTCTCAGTGGAGGGCTTGTGGCCAGAAGTGGCTAGATCAGGGATGGGAAGAGACCACATTGGACCAATGAGGAGGAAAACTCACTGGAGAGTCTTAAGGTTGGCAGCCATGCTAGTGACTTAGGTAGCTGTCCTGTGCCCAACAGAGACAGCTTCGTATAAGGATAGGAATAAAGAGAAGGCATCAAGTTTCTGGGTCTTATTACCATTTCAGCCAGGGGACTAGCTTCCAGTCAAAATGCAGGCTTTTATTCCTCCCCTTAGAGCAGCCATGGGCTAGAGGATTGCAGCCTGAGCAATCGGCATGAAAGGGTCCCGATAAGACCTTACTCCTTGAATAGCCCCTGAAATGGAAGAACAGGAAGAGAAGTTTGCACTGAGGCTTGAAGTTCAGATAAGAAGAAAGTTGGGCACCAAAATGACGTGGGGCTGGTGAGCAACTGGTCAGGATATAATTTTTGAGAGTTTTCCATTGAAAAGGTGGTTTTATTATAGTACAGGGACAGGACCCGTGGGCAGAGAGAGCTGCACAGGGATTGTGAGCTTCGACTAATCCTATACTTAATTGTTAGTGGGGGTAAGGGATAGTGTAAGTCTCAAAGGAATTTGGAAGCAAGGCTTCCAGGACCTTGAGGGGCTAGCTGCTGTTAAGGTTATTTACTACTCTCTAGTAAAACATTAGTCCTGAGACCCTTCAGATGTGTATCAGTGGACCAACGTTTGTAAGGTAATTGCTATTATATATTTTGGGTGGGGCTGTTTCTGGTTATCACAGGGAAGTAACGCTAACAAGAACAAAGCTATAGTGGTCAAACATGAAAGGAAGTCCTTGAGGGAGCTGTGGGAGTGTTACCATCTGTAAACCTGGAGACTACAGGTTGCAGCAAAGCCCAGGCTTTGTTGTTTTCTCTCATTAGGTAGGTATTTACCCAAAGGTAATGAAAATACAAATTTGATAAGGCATAAATACCCCCATGTTTATTGTAGCATTATTTATAATAGCTAAGATATGAAAACAACCTAAAAGTCCATTGACAGATGAATGGACAAGGGGGATGTGGTATATATACACAATGGAATATTATGCAGGCAGAAAAAAGGATAAGATCATGCTATTTGTGACAACATGGATGGACCTAGAAGGTATTATGCTAAGTGAAAGAAGTCAGACTGGGAAAGACAAATACCACATGATTTTACTAAGCAAACAAACAAAAGGCAGAATCAGACCTGTTCACACAGAGCACAAACCCATGGTTGCCAGAGGGGATATGGAGTGGGGAGTGGGCCAAAATGGGTGAAGAGAGTGGGAGATAGATGATAGGTACACGTGTTGGGAGCATAGAATAATGTTTAACTTGTTGAATCAGTATGTTGTCACCTGAAAATAATGTAACATTGTCTGTCAATTATACTCAGATAAAAACGATTCATAAAAAAATAAAATAAATTAAACTTTACTTTATTACAGGTTTTTAAAAAGTGGGTTTAATACTTTGCACCAATGGGCACATTACAAATTCACAATTCTTTTTACATTAGCCATTGTTTTATAGCTTGGGTGTTTGTCTGGAAATGTTTCAGAAGCACTTGAAGCAACTAAAGATAAGAGGTATTATATGGCTGTTAAAGTAGAAAGTACAATTTTTTTTTTAAAGATTTTATTTATTTGACAGAGAGAGACACAGAAAGAGAGGGAACACAAGCAGGGGGAATGGGAGAGGGAGAAGCAGGCTTCTCGAGGAGCAGGGAGCCTGAAGTGGGGCTCGATCCCAGGACCCTGGGATCATGACCTGAGCTGAAGGCAGACGCTTAAGGACTGGGCCGCCCAGGTGCCCCTAGAAAGTACAATCTTAACACCCCACTATATAATTTATATATTGAGCAAGAAAAATCATTCATGGCAGTGAACAGTGTTTGTCGAAAAATGGCTGGACCGGGAGCCTGATGAGCTGGAAGGGGACAGTGAAGTTTGCTGTTTGGTGTCCTTCCCGCAATGTCTCCAGGTGTCCTTCCAGTGTCCTTCAGGAAAATCTTCCCGTCTTGGTCATTCCTTCCCCTCCCCTCCCATCATGGGATCCAAAGGCCGGCATTCAGGCAAGATAAGCTTCCTGGCCATATCACCCTGGGCCATTTCTGAGTCCAAGGTCCCCTTCCTGCTCCTCTTTCACCCTGAGCTGTGTGGAGCTGGGGGCTGGGCTGGGCTTGAGGACTGGGGTGTGCAGGGGCATGGGGGGCAGTGTCCTTACAGCTCCAGCCCTCCCTCCTCTGATAGGTTCCTTGATGAAAGGTTACTAGATGGCAAGACTCATGTCTTCCTTCATCTCTGTTACATGCGTGAGAATGAAGTGTCATAAGTACAACTTGTGTAGCCCAGGTCCTGGCATTTAGTAGGTACTCAAAAAATTTGGTTTTCTTCCATCTGTCCTTGCATGAAATAACCCTAATGTCTCTCAGGTCTTGAGGAGTCTCCTCATTTGGCAGGGAAAGGTGGTGGCAGTGGGGGGTGGACCTGGAAGCTAATATTCTTCTTGTTCATTAATTATTTTTCAATTAAGATGGATTTTCCTGGGAGACAAGATGGCAGAGGAGTAGGAGACCCTATTCCAACCGGTCCCCAGAATTGAGCTGGATATCTACCAGACCACTCTGAGCACCCACGAAATCAGCTTGAGATGTAAGAAGATCTGGATCTCTACAAACAGAATATCGCAGACAGTTGGTTTCAAGGTACAAAGCAGGGAGCCGTGATTCCGTGGGCAGATATCGGAGGATAAATGGCAGTGGGAGGGTGCCTGGCCATGGGGATCCTACACCGCCAGTGAGCGACAGCCTGGTGTGCTGGGGACCGGGCACAGACTCGCAGACCAGTAGCGGTGGGGAAAGGACTTTAGGGCAGCCCCCAGAGTGGAAACCTGGAGCGGCAGGGTTGCGCCTGCGAACTGGGAGCAGCTGGAGGTTTTAGAAGCACAAAGGGCAGAGACGTGCCCCAACCTGGAGGCAGGACTGGGGGCGCTGCGGAGGGGCCGCTGCAGTTTATAGCAGCACGGACAGAAATGGAGATGGTGTGGCCTGGAGAGCTCACTGAAGAACAGGCTGTGGTCTCTCTGCTCTGAGGCAGGGGGTTGAAAACGGTCTCTTCTGCTCTGACTCTCAGAAGAGACACGGAAAGCCGCAAGGGAAAGTTGCCAGAGAACAAAAGCCCCCCAAACTGATTTCCACTGAGCCCATCCCCTGCCACAGGGGGGCAGGGCAACTCTGCCCAAATAGGGTTGCCTGAGTAACAGCGCGGCAGGCCCCTCCCCCAGAAGACAGGCTGGGAGAACAGGAGGCAAGCAACCCTAAGGTCCCTAGAAAACAGGTGCATCTTGCTTGGGTTCTGGTCAATAATTTGGATTCTATACATTCTCTCAACCGCCCATCAACAGAATGATTAGGAGGAGGAACCCCCCAAAATAGACTCAGAGGTTATGACTTATGCTGCAGATTTACAAATGGATGCAGATATAACCAAGATGTTGGAGATGGAATTCAGGCTAGCAATTGTGAAGAAAATAGCTAGAATGGAGAAATCAATTAATGGCAACATAGAGTCTCTAAGGGAAGAAATGAAAGCTGAATTGGCAGAACTTAAAAATGCTATCAGTGAGATCCAATCTAATCTAGATAATCTAACAGCTAGGGTAAGTGAGGCAGAAGAACGAATCAGTGACCTGGAAGACAATTTAATAGATAAAAGAGAAAAGAGGAGGCCAGGGAAAAACAACTCAGAATCCATGAAAATAGAATCAGAGAAATAAGGGACAGCATGAAGCGTTCCAATGTCAGAATTATTGGAATCCCGGAGGGAGTGGAGAGAGAGAGAGGACTAGAAGATACATTTGAGCAAATCGTAGCTGAGAACTTCCCTATTCTGGGGAATGAAACAAACATTCACGTCCAAGAGGCAGAGAGGACCCCTCCCAAGATCAAGGAAAACAGGCCAACACTCTGACATGTAATAAAAACTCGCAAATCTTAGAACCAAGGAAACCATCTTAAGGGCAGTTAGGGGGAAGAGATTCCTTACATACAGAGGGAGGAACATCAGAATAACGTCAGACCTATCCACAGAGACCTGGCAAGCCAGAAAGGCCTGGCAAGACATATTCAGGGTACTAAATGAGAAGAACATGTAGCCAAGCATACTTTATCTGGCAAGGCTTTCATTTAGAATGGATGGAGAGATGCAGAGCTTCCAAGACCGGCAAAAACTGAAAGAATATATGACCACTAAGCCGGCCCTGCAAGAAATATTAAGGGGGTTCTATAAAAGGAGAAAGACGCCAAGAGGGATATACAACAGAAATTTACAGGGACAATCTATAAAAACAATGTCTTCACAGGCAACATGATGACAATTAATTCATATGTTTCAATAATCACTCTCAATATGAATGGCCTAAATGCTCCCATAAAATGGCACAGGGTTGCAGATTGGATAAAAAGACAGGACTCATCCATATACTGCCTACAAGAGACTCATTTTGAACCTAAAGATACATCCAGACTGAAAGTGAAGGGATGGAGATCCATCTTCCATGCCAGCGGACCTCAAAAGAAAGCTGGAGTAGCAATTCTGATAACAGACAAATTAGATTTTAAACTAAAGTCTGTAATTGGAGACACAGAAGGACACTATATCATTCTCAAAGGGTCTATACAACAAGAAGATCTAACAACTGTAAATATCTATGCCCCCAACATGGGAGCCGCCATCTACATAAGCCTACTGTTAACCAAAATAAAGAGTCCTATTGATAACAACACGTTAATTGTAGACCTCAATACTCCACTCTCAGCAATAGACAGATCATCTAAGCAGAAAATCAATAAAGAAACAAGAGCTTTGAATGACACATTGGACCAGATGGACCTCATAGATATTTACAGAACATTGCACCCTAAAACAACAGAATACTCATTCTTCTTGAGCGCACATGAAACTTTCTCCAGAATAGACCACATATTGGGTCACAATCAGGTCTCAACCGATAACAAAAGATTGAGATTATTCCCTGCATATTCTCAGACCACAATGCTCTAAAACTGGAACTCAATCACAAGAAAAAATTTGGCAGAAATTCAAACACTTGGAAGCTAAAGACCACCCTGCTCAAGAATGTTTGGGTCAACCAGCAAATCAAAGAAGAACTTAAGCAATTCATGGAAATCAATGAGAACGAAAACACATCGGTCCAAAACCTATGGGATACTGCAAAGGCGGTCCTAAGGGGGAAATACATAGGCATCCAAGCCTCACTCAAAAAAATAGAAAAATCCCGAATTCACCAACTAACTCTACACCTTAAAGAACTAGAGAAAACGCAACAAATGATGCCTAAGCCATGCATTAGAAGAGAAATAATTAAAATTAGAGCAGAAATCAATGAATTAGAAACCAGAAACACAGTATGTCAGATCAACGAAACTAGAAGTTGGTTCTTTGAAAGAATTAATAAGATCTATAAACCACTGGCTAGACTTATCCAAAAGAAAAGAGAAAGCACCCAAATTAATAAAATTATGAATGAAAGGGGAGAGATCACAACTAACACCAAGGAAATAGAAACAATTATTAGAAATTATTATCAACAACTATATGCCAATAAACTGAGCAATCTGGATGAAATGGAGGCCTTCCTGGAAACCTATAAGCTGCCAAAACTGAAACAGGAAGAAATTAACAACATGAATAGGCCAATAACCAGTAGTGAGATTGAAGCAGTGATCAAAAACCTCCCCCAAAACAAGAGTCCAGGGCCTGATGGATTCCCTGGGGAATTCTACCAAACATTCAAAGAAGAAACAATACCTATTCTACTGAAGCTGTTTCAAAAAATAGAAACAGAAGGTAAACTTCCAAACCCATTCTATGAGTCCAGCATTACCTTAATCCCCAAACCAGGCAAAGACCCCATCAAAAAGGAGAATTTCAGACCAATATCCCTGATGAATATGGATTCCAAAATCCTCAACAAAATCCTAGCTAATAGGATCCAACAATACATTAAAAGGATCATCCACCATGACCAAATGGGATTTATCCCCGGGATGCAAGTGTACTTCAGCATTCGCAAATCAATCAATGTGATAGAACACATTAATAAGAGGAGAGAGAAGAACCATATGGTCCTCTCAATTGATGCAGAAAAAGCATTTGACAAAATACAACATCCTTTCCTGATTAAAACGCTCCAGAGTGTAGAGATAGAGGGAACATTCCTCAAGTTCATAAAATCCATCTATGAAAAACCCACAGCAAATATCATCCTCAATGGGGAAAAGCTGAGAGCCTTTCCCTTAAGATCAGGAACACGTCAAGGGTGCCCACTCTCACCACTATTGTTCAACATACTACTAGAAGTCCTAGCAACAGCAATCAGACAACAAAAAGAAATAAAAGGTATTCAAATTGGCAAAGAAGAAGTCAAACTCTCTCTTTTCGCAGATGACATGATACTTTATGTGGAAAACCCAAAAGACTCCACCCCCAAATTACTAGAACTCATCCAGCAATTCAGTAGTGTGGCAGGATACAAAATCAATGCACAGAAATCAGTTGCTTTCTTATACACTAACAACGCAACTGTAGAAAGAGAAATTAGAGAAACGATTCCATTTACAATAGCACCAATAACCATAAGATACCTCAGAATAAACCTAACCAAAGAGGTAAAGGATCTATACTCTAGGAACTACAGAACACTCATGAAAGAAATCGAAGACACAAAAAGATGGAAAAATATTCTATGCTCATGGATCAGAAGAATAAACATTGTTAAAATGTCTATGCTACCCAGAACAATCTATACCTTCAATGCCATCCCGATCAAATTTCCAATGACGTTTTTCAAAGTGGTGGAGCAAACAATCCTAAAATTTGCATGGAATTGGAAAAGACCCCGAATCGCCAAGGAAATGTTGAAAAAGAAAAACAAAGCTGGGGCATCACGTTGCCCGATTTCAAGCTATATTACAAAGCTGTGATCACCAAGACAGCATGGTACTGGCACAAAAACAGACATATAGACCAATGGAACAGAATAGAGAACCCAGATATGCACCCTCAACTCTACGGTCAAATAATCTTCGACAAAGCAGGAAAAAACATGCAATGGAAAAAAGACAGTCTCTTCAAAAAATGGTGCTGGGAAAATTGGACAGCCACATGCAGAAGAGTGAAACTCGACCATTCTTTAACACCATACACAAAGATAAACTCAAAATGGATGAAAGACCTAAATGTGAGACAGGAATCTATCAAAATCCTAGAGGAGAAGATAGGCAGTAACCTCTTTGACATCGGCCACAGCAACTTCTTTCAAGATACATCTCCAAAAGCTAGTGAAACAAAAGCAAAAATGAACTTTTGGGACTTCGTCAAGATAAGTCCCTTCTGCACAGCAAAGGAAACAGTCAACAAAACAAAGAGGCAACCCACAGAAGGGGAGAAGAGATTTGCAAATGACACTACAGATAAAGGGCTGGTATCCAAGATCTATAAAGAACTTCTCAAACTCAACACCCAAAAAACAAATAATCAAGTCAAAAAATGGGCAGAAGACATGAACAGACACTTCTCTGAAGAAGACATACAAATGGCTAACAGATACATGAAAACATGTTCAACATCATTAGCCATCAGGGAAATTCAAATTAAAACCACATTGAGATACCACCTTACACCAGTTAGAATGGCAAAAATGGATAGGGAAAGAAACAAATGTTGGAGAGGTTGTGGAGAAAGGGGAACCCTCTTACACTGTTGGTGGGAATGCAAGTTGGTACAACCACTTTGGAAAACAGTGTGGAGGTTCCTCAAAAAATTAAAAATAGAGCTACCCTATGACCCAGCAATTGCACTCCTGGGTATTTACCCCAAAGACACAGATATAGTGAATAGAAGGGCCATATGCACCCCAGTGTTCATAACAGCAATGTCCACAATAGCCAGACTGTGGAAAGAGATGAGATGCTCTTCAACAGATGAATGGATAAAGATGTGGCCCATATATACAATGGAATATTACTCAGCCATCAGAGAGGACGAATACCCAACTTTTGCATCAACATGGATAGGACTGGAGGAGATTATGCTAAGTGAAATAAGTCAAGCAGAGAAAGTCAATTATCATATGGTTTCACTTACTTGTGGAACATAAGGAATAGCATGGAGGTCATTAGGAGAAGGAAGGGAAGAATGAAGGGGGGGATCAGAGGGAGAGATGAACCATGAGAGACTATGGACTCTGAGAAACAAACAGGGTTTTAGAGGGGATGAGGGAGGGAGGATTGGTTAGCCCGGTGATGGGTATTAAGGAGGGCACGTACTGCATGGAGCACTGGGTGTTATACGATAACAATGGATTGTGGATCACCACATCAAAAACTAATGATGTATTGTATGGTGACTAACATAACATAATAAAATTTAAAAAATTAAAAAAAAAAGATGGATTCTCCCAATATTCCTGACTCTAAGTGGATATTGGCAGAAATGTACATTTGGGGATGACAGCATGGGGTATGTTCAGGTATATCCAATGTCCTGGGTTTGCCCAGAGTTTTAATATGTCTGACCAGACATCTGGGCAGAAACCAATCACTCCCATGCACCAATGGGTCAGTCCTTGTTTCATTAAAACAAACGTAGCAGATGATTCAGAACAATCAAAAGTGAACACAGGCTGAGAGAGGCTCTGCTGGGAGCGAGGCCAGGTCCTTAGTCCTGAGCAGGAAAGTGCTGCGGGGAGGCAGGGGTGAAATTAGGTGAACTCACCCAGCAAAGGACCGGAGGACAGGGTGCGTGTGGTGGGAGCCACAGTGTCCTCGAGGAGGACACAGTCTGACTCTCATGCTTCTCAGTGATTCCCTGGTCATAATTAGGGGGCAGCAGAAGAACAGCACGCAGGAGCTGGTGTGTCCTTCATGGGGAGGGACCTGAGTCTGGGCCCTGTGTCCCTGTGGTGGCCTGTGAACGATGCAGACATGGAGGAGTCCCCTGTGCTGAGGCGGGAAGTTCTGGTCCTGTGGGCAGAGCAGGCTGGGAAAGTTTCCAAAGGGCTGGGAGGGATTTCTTGGTGTTAAGGTTGTGGGGGCCCCCACCAGCATGATGAGCAGTAGGAAAGGCTGTGCTCCTGCTGGGGACCGTTGCCAGCCCTGAGCCTTGCTGTCTGCTCTGAGGCCCAGAGCTGTGGGCTGGCCCTGCCTCCTCTCTGGAGGTGTTCACCTGCCTCCTGCCCTGTGTCTCCCCAGCTCTGAGGAAATGGAGCTGCAGGGGCTCTTTGCTCTCCCATCTCCCCTCCCTGCTTTTCTTCTTCCAGCTGCTTGCTGGGGGGTCTGCAGGTGAGTGTGTCCCCTCCCCCTTCCTGTGTCTCCTTGGGGTGGGTGAGAGCCCCTAGGAGTTCTGCTGGTGTCTCCTCCAGGACAGATGGCTATTGGTGGAGGCCCTGGCTCTAGAAAGATCTTCGTGATCCTCCAACTGCTAGTTGTATCTAAACTTTTAAGAAGATTCCCCAAACTGTAAACAAGGACATGGGACCATGTGTCTAATGAGGAGTCTATGTCTTATAAAATAAAAAATGTGAATTTAATAATGAAAAGTGTGAAAATAAATTTGCCCCCATTTCTTGTTTCCTGGCTTTATTGGTATCTAAGCAGTTATTCTCTAACTAATTCAATGCATCCACAGCTATTTACAGGATATGGAGTATGTGTTAGTGCTGCTCTATGTACAAAGCAGACAGAATCCCTATCTTCACAGAGCTTACATTCTGGCAGGAGACAGCAAACCATAATGCCATATAATCTGTCTGTTAGAGGAGCGGAGAGCATGGGACAAGGAAGTAGAGCAGGCGGGGCAGTCAGGGGTGCAGGAGGGCTGTGGGCAGGCAGCAGTGCTCCATAAGGTGGCCAAATAGGCAGTGAGATGGGAATGAAGGAGGTGGGGTACTAGCCTGTGAGGATCCCCATGGAAAGAGCATCTCCACAGCAGTGAACAGCCAGAGCAAAGCTGACAGTGTGCTTGGATGGTCAAGGAGCAGAGGAGGCAAGTGTTTGCTGGAGCAGAGTGAGCAAGAGGGAGAGAAGCAGGAGTTGAGGGTCAGAGAGCTCTGGGAGGTCTTCCTCTTGGGATTGCGGGCCACGTGGGGAACTGCGGAGCCATTGCAAGGCTTTGAGCTGAGTAAGGACATGGTTTTGCTTACAGGTTAAAAGGGTGACACAGATAGATTTGGGAGAGAATAGTCACAAGGAGACTAGTCCCTGTCATCCCCCAGGTGAGACAGATAGTGACTCAGCCAAATTTGAGTAGCACAGGAGGTGAGAAGTTGCTCTTCAAAGGTCCAGCAGGGCCAGTCCTGCAGAAGAATTGTTTCGTGGCTTGTCCACCAGTCCTCAGAAGGCCAAGGGCTGTTGGGGGTGGTGGTGGGGTGAACCTTCTTTTGTAACTAGTACTGATTTGATGCCTGTGACCTATAGAATAGGGGCAGATTTTATTTTATTTTATTTTATTTTATTTTTAAGATTTTATTTATTTATTTGAGACAGAGAGAATGAGAGACAGAGAGCATGAGAGGGAGGAGGGTCAGAGGGAGAAGCAGACTCCCTGCCGAGCAGAGAGCCCGATGCGGAACTCGATCCCGGGACTCCAGGATCATGACCTGAGCCGAAGGCAGTCGCCCAACCAACGGAGCCACCCAGGCGCCCGAGGGGCAGATTTTAATGGAAGTAGCTGTGGGCTCTAGTTTTTTGTGCACATGGAATTCAGCAGAGCATTAAGATATAATAAACTTAGGGGCAGAAAAAATAAACTTAGGACTGGGTGTAGGGAAGTTCCTGGGTGTGGCCCAATGAACAGAGAGGTCCCACCTAGGCCACAGGTGTGCTGTTTGGTCAGTTTTCAGTCCTGTCCTAAGAGGAGGCAGGTTAGAGCTATGGATGTCAGAGTGTGGTCCCTGGAACATCAGTATCAGCATAATGCTACCTCCTTAGAAATGCACATTCTTGGACCCACCCCAGACCTACTGAACCAGATACTCTGGGGGTGGAGCCCAGTGGTCTGTGTTTCACAAGCCTTCCTGGTGATTGTGATGCCTGTGGAAGGTTAGAGAGTCCTTCGTGGAAGACCTGGAGCCAGGGCGTCTCTTTGACACCATTTCTGGGCCTCAAAGTTGTGGTAAGATGATCTTGCCCTGATTCAGAGTGGTCACAGCTGAGTCCCTCAGGTCAGAGTCTCCCAACTGACATTTACCTCTTCTTGCCTGGGCCTTCCACCTGACAGTGTGTGTTCTCCGCCCTGGCCTGCATTTCTCCAGCTTTCTCACTCTTTTGTCTGTGTCCACAGAGGAATTTGTGGCCTCACTGGTAAAGACCTTCCTCACCTGAAGGGAGGCCATCCTGCACATCCTCAATGTCCAGGCTTTTGACAACGGGCTGTATACCTGCTTCTTCAGAAAAGGAAGCTTCTGTGAATCTGCCTGGTTGGAGGTGAAGGTGAGGTGGGTGGTTGACCTATATTAGATCCTGCAGTATTAGAGTTGGGAGCTACCTCAGAGCCAAGTAAATCAGCCCCTTATTTTTCAGCTGAGGGAAAGGAGACCTTTCACTTATTCAGTTATTCAGTACGAATATATAGAACCCCTCCTAAGTACCAGGTCCTCTTTTGGACACTTGGACACATCAGTGAACTAAAGAAGGATTCCTGCACTGCAGCGTTTATATTCTAGAGGCAATAAACAGACAGATGGATGGGGGATAGAGGATGTTAGATGTTGGTGAGTAGCCATTTAGAACAGTGGATATCTGAGGGCGAGAGTTCCAAGCAGAGGAACACCCATGCGAAACACTTAAGGAAGGAGTGTGGTTGGTGAGTCTGGGCACACAGGGAGTCCACATAGTTGGTGAGAGAGGTGAGTGGGAGGGTGATGAGAAGTGACAATCCTGGAATAAAGAGGTGTTCCTGGCCCAGGTGCACAGAAAAGGGATTGATCATGAAAAGCTCATGGGAGCAACACTTGAACAGGTACTTGAGTGAAGCACATAGTGTTCCAAATAGTCCTGCTGGTTGATGGACTGGACCATCAGGGGCACAGACAGCATGGTTACTGTGGTTATGACAGTTAACCAAATAGTCCAGAGGCTGGAATGTGTGTGCCCTGTGGGGCACAGGTATGGAATTTAGGGAGGAAGTGGACAGGGATTTTGTGGGGGGTGGAGGCAGATGTCAGTGTAGAGAAGTCTTTGTATGCTGTGTAATGGAGTTTGGATGCAGACCTAGGGAAATTTTAAACAGAACCATGCGGGGGTTTTGGATTTGCTTTAACAGCATGAGGGATGTGGTTGGAAGAAGAGGAGGCTGGAGGCACGGACGTAGTTACACAGAGGAAGGTTGGCTGTCTGACTTCATGTGGGGCAGTTGGGTGGAAGAAGAGGCATCTGGCTTCGGAGAGGAAAGTAGACTCAGCTGAGTGTGTAGATTTGGGGGACAGAGTTTAGAGGTGGAAGAGGGGACTACAGAGAATCCCAGGGTTTCTCTTTGGCCATTTGTTTAATAGTAGTAGAAATACTGATAATTATGTGTTATTTGCCAATTGTTGTCAGATTGCTGCGTAACACACAGCCACAGAAATCTTAGTGGCATATAGCCATTTATTTAATTTGGTTATTTAGGGAGTTTGGTTCATGTCGGCTGTGTTTCTCTAAACTTAACTGGGCTTACTCATACATCTTTGGTCATTTTGGGGAAATATCATTAAACATAAAATCTCCCAAACCAGAAATCTTCTCCACAAAGACAGTAGGGAAAGAAATAATTTTTATTATTTATTAGCGTTAACTGCAATGTGATGTGCATCCCAGAGATTCTATCAAGAGATTCAAAGACAAATAAATCTCACTCTTTTCCATAGCCATGCAGACACAACTCATTACATACATGTTCTCAGGATAGACAGTTACTAGTTCTCAAGTAAGCAGACTTGACAGCACCATTTGTCACAAACAGTTCACCCTATGTTTACTTGGCAATCAGGGTGACCATTATGTTAGCTAACTGGCTTTATCTGGAATAAAACCAAGTTCTCCCATCTTTATGATGGGGGTGATTTTACACGTGGATCCTGGTGCCCACTGAGGTTAGGCTCCTACCCTGGCACAGGAAGGGGAAGAGAGAGGTGCTGTCCTCCTTGGTGTGAACAGTTTAAAGAGAGGGCTCCCAGGTCCTTGAGAAAAACATTCCTGGATCACAAAGCTGGCAAAAGACCTATCTAGTTTTTACATTTCAAAAAGGGCAGAAAGCACCCACCATCACAAGTTTCCTCAAGTAAATGCTGCAAGAAAAGGAGGGAGGGGGACTCTCATCCCTTACGTTCAATAGGGACAATGAGTTCTTACCTTTAATTTTTATTTGTTCTGACAGTGGACCTTGGCTGGGTTTGCTCACAGAGCTGTTGTTCATCTGGCTGTTGGCTGGTCTAGGACAGCTGCAGCTGGAAAGGCTGTGCTAGCCTGAGCATGTCCCTCCCGTGGCAGAGGGCAAGGCAATGGCACAAGCAGTTTCCAACCTCTGTTAGAGACACATTCCCTGAACTGTCAGAAGCAGAATGTATAGGCACTTAAAAATATCTGGCAGAGGATGAGCTGTATGTAAAGAACGCTGAAGGATTAGGATATTTCACATCATCAGCCTATCACAGATGGAGCCAAATATGAATCAGTTCTGGATTTGAGTTTGAAGCATCTGTGAGGAATCCTGGCAGAGCTAACCCCAGGAACATGGGTATTAGGGAGGGAGCGCGGGAAGTTGGTAGGGTTGTTGAAGGTGGAAGTGATGTACCAAGTGTCAGTGGGTGTGCAAGCAGATGCCCTGGAGAGTGTGTGAGGTGAGAGGAGCAGAGAAGGATGGATCCTGAGACCAAATTCCTCCTTCTGTCACTCTGGGCAATTGACTTCCCACGCTCATGTTTGGGGAGAAGAGTCCCACCCTCTGTGCCTGCTACAGGTCGCCATGCTCCTTCCTCCTGTGCCCTGAGGCAGGGCCACAGCTTTGCTCCCTGTAGAGGCCACTCCTCAAAGAGGCCCAGAATGCAATGCTGCTCCTGGAGTTGTGCACAGGAAGACTCTGCTGGGATCCCTGGATTCTCCAGCTTCTCTCTTCCAGGTGTGGGCTCTGCCCCTCAACTGTACATCCAAAGGCCCGAGGAGGATAGGGTCTGAGTGGTATGCATGGCCTTGGGGTGTTTCCCAAAGGCTCAGGTATAGTGGAGAGCTCTTTGAGGGGAGAAGTTCCTGGCATTCTGTGAGGACCATGCCCAAGACAGTGGGGGGGGGGCGCTGTTCAGTGTGGAGGCTGCTCTGGTGGTGAGGGACAGCTCTTCAGGGAATGTGATCTGCTCCATCCTCAACCCCATCCTGGGCCAGGGAAAGGCAATGGCTTTTTTCATCTCAAGTCAGTGCTCTTTCTGGGAGGAAGGGGCAGGTGTTCCTGCGTATGCTTGGCTGGTCTGTTCTAGTCTGTGCCCCTAACAGGGTCTCTGGCCGGGCACAGAGACCTTCTTTCCTAGGGCCTCTCCTTGGAAGCCAGCTTTCATGGTATCCTGACTTTGCTGATGCTCTTAGTCCTTGGGGCTGCCTACTACACTAAGAGAGAACATACTGCAAAGTGGCAGGAGATGCAGGAACAGGAGAAATTGCAGAGGGACAAGGAAAAGGACTAGCACACAAAAGAGAAGGTGCTGAATGCCAGAGGTAAGGCAGGACAGGGGCAAGGCCTATGAATGTGGAAGCTGGTGTGGAGGAAAAGTGGACAGGAGGGTCCTTGGCCTGGGAAGGTGGCCAAGTAGTTCCAGAGAGGACAGTTGGAGCTGTAGAGGCTTGAGGGATCTGGAGTTAGATCTTCTTCTAGGATAAAGAGAGGTCCTTTTGTGGGTTTATCAAGTGCAGTTTTTCTTTCTTAGTGATGGGAGTTCATGCTTATTTTTCACTCTCTTTCAGATGAATTCCAAGCAGATCTTGATAAGTTCTGTTCTGTCTCCAGAACTTTCTGCGTCCCCTTTGTTGGGGACGTTCCAGTTCTCAGCTCACCTGTTTCCTGTGTTGCCTTTCAGACTGGAGGAAATCTGCTTACCTGGCTGGTGAGTGACTTTCCTGATGTCCTGAGGGGCTCCTGTCCTAAATAAGCCAAGGTGTCCCCTCTCATTGTTTCAGGAAGAGACATGTGGACCCTTCCCTGGGGCAGAAGTGGAAGCTGGTGGGAGGCTGAACCCTGCTCCATGGCCTTTCCCCATCTGGGCTGTTGTTCCCACCCAGTGCTTGGGAACCTGGGGGTGATGGTGGTCCCTGGAGTCTGTTGTGTATCATGGCTTTATTCTAATGCTGACCCACCCACTATATTGCTTGCTTTTTAGCCTTTAATGTAACTAGTTCTGTTAGTGCCTGGAATCCAAAAGCCAGCTGCTCTGAGATTTTGTTAAAGAAGCTATAGAAATAAATGGGGTTCATTAAGCAAAGGAGTGATCCTGATCACATAACACCATTCAGGGAGAGTGTGTTCTCTCCAGTTCCAGGAAGTTGTGATCACAAAGTGATGGGTAGAGGACTGGACAGACCATGTGTGGGAATGTGGTGGGATGAACTGTCAGTGCCCCAAAATAGCGATGTGTTATCTGAGAAGGATTGGTCACCTTTACCCCAGAGCTCACTTCACATCCTGTCCTGAAATCATCCTCCATTTTGGGTTATTTCTCAAATGTCTCTGTCATTGAAATCACTGAATGTAGTAATGATTTTTTTTTTACAATTATGGAATAATGTATATTTTATTCCCTAAAATATTTTCATACATTGTATAATTTTCAATTAATAGGTGCAAAATCCAGTGCAAGTAGAATAAGAATTTTTGAGGTTTTGAGGCAAGACAGCTAAATGACTTGACAAAGGACACAAAACAGCTGTGGGCAGGAGTGGAACTCAGCCTGCAATGCCAACTTCCTGACGTGTGGTCCAGGGAATTTCCCACAACACCCTGCTGTCAGCAGGTGGCCCGAGGTCATCTCCTCTCCAGCCTCTCCCCACTCTGCAGCTAGTGTCACCTGTAGCCCAGAGGACATGCAAGGGTCAGTAGATCAATGCTGAGCAGGCTTGTTCCAACTGAGGTCTCACCAGGGTGTGTTGCCTTTCAGCACAGAGGATGGCACAGCTGTATGGAGGTAAGTGACTCAGTTTCCTTACCTCCCCTGGCTCAACTGCCCCCTTCTATGTCATGGACCCTACACCAGGATGAGGTTGTTGTCCATGCTCTCCTTGTCACTTCTGTCTTCTCCCTCCGGAAGACTGCAGGGTCTGTCTTTGGGAACACAGATCTGCCTCCATTCTGACCATCCTCTACTTCAGGTGGCTGTTAGGGTTAGCAACACCCTGTGAGCACACATATTCAACTGATTATTTTAGTTTGTTCAATGTCAATAGAGAGGTCATTTATAAGGAGAGTCCGGAAAAGGGTAGTGATTGTATAGATTAGAAATTTCTGTGTCTAGAAGATTTCAGAAATCATGTTTGACTGCTTAGTACTTAGATCTTCCTAAGTGGATTCTTGGTTATGAATCCATTTTACCCAGAACTTCCTACTTTTCACGGATCCAAGTTTGGTTTTCCTGTTTCTTGCTGGTCCTCTGGTATGTTGTTCTTCATTTCACTTCCTCGTGCTCTGACTCCCTGTCCAAGCTGAGTTTCTCCCTTTAAATGCTTTAGAGCAGGTGTTCTGAATCTGAAAGCCAGGATAGTTATGGATTCTTGGGGGTGGGGTCTGTGAGCCACCCTCATTATATACAAAATCTTGTATATATATTTGTGTAACAGGAGGAATAACATATATATTATATTACATGGTAATATATAGTATATGTTTAATATATAACATTATGATATATGATATGTATATATTTCAAAAAACAGCAACTAATAATTGTTCCCAAGCATTATCATTCCTTTTAGGAGAATTATGTATTTGTCTGATGGGCTCCACCCTGTTTGGGTTTATTCAGGGCAATGTGTGAAGTTTGCAAAAGGACAAATCTAGAGGAGTGAAAATTGTTTACCACAGAAAGGTGGGGAGCAAATCAGGGAAGGAAAAGCTGGTTGGAGAAGAGAGGAGGAGATGAGAAGGAAAGCAGAGAGCCTGTGATTCCTCTTGGAGAGATTTTGGGGGGCTCAGAGCGGTGGAAGAGAGACCAGAAATCACAGTCACAGTGGTTACAGTGGGAAGTACACAGGGGGTATGCAAAGTATTTGGATGTACGAAAAGTAATAAACTCCTGACGCCTGAGACATTTCTAAAAAGACTTATATTTATTTTAAGCTGTTTTGAAGTAATCATCTAATTGAGTTTGCCTCTGATAATGAAACCGTCTCAACCTTCCAGTAGAATTGGGACAAGAGTGTGATCCAGGGGATCCTAATGCAATGAAAGTTTATCCAGAGCATCCTTTAGCAATGGGGTGGGTTAAGATCTGAGCCCTTTGAACCTGTGTAACATGTGCTCTTTTGTGTTTGGCTGTTTGTGTTCATAATCAGGGATAATGATTGTGACAGCAGAGAAGGGGGAGCCATGGGTGAAGGAGGCCGGGGGGCCAGATGTATGAGGAAACCCCTTTAGAGAGCCTCACCGATTCTTGGGATTTATTTATTAAAAATGGGGATCAATATTCTTCTTTTAGCATCTCCCCTTTCTCTTTTGAACAGAAGTGCATGTGTTTTAAAGTATACCTTGTAATAGACTCTTAACTATAGAGAAGAAAGGGAGGATTACTGGAGGGGCATGGGTGGGGGATGGGCTAGATGGGTGACAGAGATTAAGGAGGGCACTTGTGATGAACACTGGATGTTGTATGTAAGTGATGAGTCACTAAATCCTACATATGAAACTAATATTATACTGTATGGTAACTAACTGGAATTTAAATGAAAACTTGGAAAGAAAAAGAAGCCTATGGGGGGAAAATAATGTGAACCTTGTATACCTGTTTATTTTGTCAGGACAGACACCCTTACAGTAGAATCAATATTTTCACATTGATGGGCTCATAGTGTGAGGTGATCTCATCTTATTCATGCGACCTGCTGTGGAAATGAAGTGAGGAATATAGTTGAACCACTGAAGTGCATAGCATAGCTCTGGATGCATTGTAGAGTCTCAGAATGGAATGCCAACTCCCTTTCTCCTCCTCCTCCTGTTTCCTCTTCTTTGCTGATCTGTCGGTATTTATATAGAAATGTGTCAACTAATGTCTTGGTGAAGAACAGGTAAAGTGAATTTTCCTTTTCTCAAAGGGTCACAGGGTTCAGCCTATTTTATGTGATCTGTTTCCATCAAGCAAATCAACACAGACAGAAAAGCCCATTTATTTGAATACATCTGTATAAGTGGGAATGGTGGTCACAAAATTACATCCCAAATGGTCAAGAAAATGTCATTTCCTTATTTTTGTGAATGTTCTAGTTTTGTTCCGGAGTCTCTGCCCTATTGGAGATAACAGCTCTCCCACTGCAGACATTTCACAGTCTTGTGACATATGTAAGCTTTACTTTGATCATTTAGCTTCCTTTCTTCTTCCCAAAAGGAAGTATGAAGGTTGAAGGAGTTTATGTGTCCTTGGGCCCCTGGGGGAGGGGGTCCCTGTGCTCTCCTCTTGCTCACTTCAGGGCCTCAGCCTACAGAGGGTAGCCTGATCTGGTCCTTAGGATACTTGCGTTTGGGGTTCCATCTAGATGTTTGGGGGCATTGTTGTCTCCCCCTATCCTGACCCCATCTCAAGTTGCTTAATCTTAATCACATCTGTAATGTTCTCTCTGCCATAACAATTTCATACTTTCTGGGGCATAGGACATGGTCATATTTGGGACCTACCACATAATGTGTCTCCTGGTGCTTTTGATCTCTGTGGGTTATTTATAAGGAGAAATAGATGAGTAGACCCAATATTTTTGGGTTTCCCCTTACATATAGTGATGATATTCCTCCCAATACCCCATGAAAAAGGGAAGCAAATTCATTAGTGTCTGTCCTCTCACTGGATGTATGTCTTTCCTGCTTTGAACTTTTCTCTCCCTTCCTTGAAACCTCTCCATTGCCTCTTGACTGGGCAAGATTTCTCTGGTGCCTTATCCTGAGCTCTCCTCACCCATAGCTGATAGTCATCATCCAAGTGCAGCTCTGACAAGTTGTATTGTCTCTGCCATGGCTTTGAGTCAACCTACAAGTTCAGTTCAACCATTTTTTTTTAATATAAATAAATGGAGGCCTCAGGAATTTAAAAAAAAAGATTTATTTATTTTAGAGAGAGAGAATGAGTGGGAGGAGGGGCAGAGAGAGACAGAGAGAGAGAATCCTTAAGCAGACTCCCCACAAAGTGCAGAGCCGACACAGGGCTCCATCCCATGACCCTGAGATCATGACCTGAGCTGAAATCAGAGTCAGATGCTTAACTGACTGAGCCACCCAAGTGCCCCAGAGGCCTCAGAAATTTTGATCTCCCCAATTCTTTCTCAAGAAAACCTAGCTTTCAGGATGAATGTGTGGCTAGGGATTAAGAAAGCATAACTTGATAGTGAAATCTGGGAGTAGAGTCTTATTTTCAGATTGTTATCCAGCCTCTCAGTGGTGTTAAGCTTTATGGCTTGGCTTTCATGGGAAGGCTGCAGCATGATGGCTCTGTGTGTGTGTGTGTGTGTGTGTGATTGTGTTTGTGTGTGTGTGTATATAAATTCATCAGGTGAATGTTTCCAATGTATATTTCCCTATAACTCTTTTATCAGTGTATTTCAGAAGACTAGATATTAACACTGATGTGTACAGTCTCCTCAAATCTCTAGTTTTTGTTCACATTTGGGAAATGTGGTTCCCTTGTAGTTCGGCAGAAGGAGAAGTTCCAGGCCTGTGAGTTATTTTGAGTTCTTTCTGGGTGCTTCTACTGCTGCCCTATGGCTGCTGACATCTCCTTCAGCTTGCTGTGATGATACAGATGCTGGCCCCATCAATGGTGGTGGGCTCGGATGGGGCAGTGAAAGTCACCGAGCTGGGATTGATGGGTCTGACTGATATTGGATGCTAAAGAGATATCCTTCAGTCCTTGGAGTCCAGTCTGATCCTCAAGTGTCCTGTGACATATCTAACTCCCAAATCACTCTTATAGTTCCTTCTCTTGTTTGGACGGCTATGGGCTTGAGCCACAAGACTCTTATCTCAAAAGGCTTAGCCCTCCCTGCATGCAGCTAGGTGTCTTGGGTGATGGTGGTGGTTGTGTGCTTTGTTATAGGGCAGGGGAAGGCCTTGCTTGATTGGCAACTCTCTCTGCAGTGTCTGTCACTCTGGATCCAGAGTCTTCACATCCCGACCTTGCTGTCTCTGATGAAAAGACTAGTATGATCTGGATGGACATGTTTGAAGATATAGGAGAAACTTACAGCATCCTGGGCTGTGAGCTCAAAACATCACTGTGATGTTACTGGTAGGTGGAGATCAGGAATGGAGACAGAAATAAGTGGGCTTTGGGGGTCTGTAAGGGAGATGCAAAGAGGAAGGACTGGTACAAGAGTCCCCAGAAAAGGGGTTCTGGGCTGTGGACAATTTGCCAATATATACAGGGCCTGTCCCATCCCTGTGACTCAATTAATCCTTGGGCAACTTCCCCACAAGGGTAGGGATTTTCCTGGACCTCAACGAAGGTGATATCTCCTTCTATAACATAACTGATGGCTCCTTCCCTTTAGCTTCCTCCCCGATGTCTGTTTCTATACATCATGTTTAGGTCAGGAGATGAGTCCCTGACCATCTGCTCTGTGGTGAATGGGTCTGGGGAGGACCTGTGCTTCCTCCTTCTTTGGAAGAGACTGTGAGCCTCTCAGGGCAGGGGTTCAGCCCAGCCTCTGGTGTTGATGGTGCTCCCCAGGAGCCAAATATCCATTACTCCCTTGTAGCCCTAAAGCTATATCCCCATAAGGGCCCCAACACAGTCCCAGACTCCTCATGGTGGCTCTTCTTGAAACTGCAGACTCCTTGAAGCACAAGCGTTGAGATTGGTCCTGGGTGAGCTGGTATCTTGCCCTCTTGCTCTGGATGCAAACTGCTGGTGTGGTTATGAGAATAGTTAGTTCATGCCTTATGCTCAGGTAGCAGAAGATAAAAGTTGACTCTTGGTTGAGCTGGTTTGGGGTAGGCTGAATTTTACTATAGGGAGTCATGTTTCTTTTGGGAATAAAAATTATTTTTTAAAATTTTTATCATTATTTATATTTCATTTATATTATCAATGTCCCTATGTAATTCAGTGAAAATTGAATTTATAAAGTGTCCTAGAGTTTCTTATTTATTTATTTATTTATAAATTTTTAAAATTATTTTCTAAATTCCAGTATAGTTTACATACAGGGTTAGATTAGTTTCAGGTATAAAATATAGTGATTCAACAATTCTATACATGTCTCAGTTCTCATCATGATAAGTGTACTCCATAATTCCCTTCACCTATTTCACCTATCCCTCACCCACCAACCACGAGTTTGTTCTCTATAGTTGAGTCTTTTTTGTTTGTCTCTTTTTTTCTTTGTTTGTTTTCTTAGTGTGTGTGTGTTTGTTTTTTCATGGAGTCTTTATACTGTTTGGATATAAAGGAGATGAGGGCTGAATGACTCTGCAAATTAAATGCAGCTTGAGGTGTGCAGAGGACCCAGAGGCTATGGGTGGGTCACCACCTCTATTTTGGGAAATGTGCACTCTGACCAGAGACATTGGTCATCCAAAAATTTCTGGAGAAATGATGGCTGATGGGTCTTTAAGAGGTGAGCAGTCTAATATTCTACTTTATATACTTACTATGCTGGGATGGGTGAAACACACTTATCTTTCTGAATCTTAGTAAATATTTGTTACTTGTGAAACTTGTGCTAGTTACTTCAGGGAATGAAGGAAGTGGGTCTGAGTTCCCTGGTGTGCCAACACCAGCTGGAGAGAACAGAACTGCTACAAGAATTAAGATGTGAATGAAGAAGAGAAGTTTTAGAACCCCAGTGAATTGCAGAAATCTTTGACCATGAGCACTGTTCCAGGATCTATGTACTGCCTCTCAGTACTTCCAGCTCCAATGGTAAAGGTGGATAGAAAACTACAGCAAGCAAAAGGAAGCCAGACTACTGAGGACTCAGACCTTCAGGAATGAAGGTGTGTTCACTTCCAAGGTAGAGAACCCTGACCTGCTGTGGTTCTGGGAGAAATGAGAAGACACAGAATTAGAAGTGGAAGGTGGAAGTCACAGATACCAGTTCCTGCGTGTAACCAATAACAGAAAAAGGACTGTAAGAGCTTTGCATATTTTCTCCTTCTTATCATGTAGGTGCATTATTTGTTTTTATTATCTACTTTCTTCCTGTCTCTTCTTCTTATGCATGTGATTTTATTCAGGTTGCTGGTGGTGATATTTAAAATAATTGTCTCTAAGTAACAGAATAGTCAAAGGGAATCTGACTGAACTTGAGGAATAAATAGTATAACAGTGTTGGATTCAATGACTGGGACTGCCTGTGTGTTTCATTTTGGGGAAAGAGTGAGAACTTCTTCACTTGTAAGTGTAGCTTTGTAGATGGGTGAAAATGTGGATTTGTTGTGTTGTTATATGAAACTTCCAATGTGGGTAAAATGGTGTATATGGAAGCTGAGTAACTAAAGGTGTGAACTGTGTCCATTATCAGTTTATTGCCTTCTAGATTCAAATCTATCCTGTATTTGCCCTACTTGTTGATACTGGTACTGGATCCCATTAAAATTTCTTTTTTGCCATGTGGGACACTGCTGGCCTTTGTCAGTACAGTGCACCAGAGGGGACACAGCAAGACATAGCAGAGGAAAAAGCTTTCTTCTTCTTCTGGTGCTTTTTTCCTTGATCCTATGATGCTACTGCCAGTGGCCTGGAGAAGGCCTAGCTTCTCTCACCTTTGGGTGAATGAGTATGGCATTGCGGAGGGTGTTTTCTAGAGGGCTGCTTCCCAGGGATCTTGCCAGTTCTCTAGTGGGAATTTTCCTGCCCAGCAGGCTTGGACTGTGGAATGTTGGTAAACTTCTTTCCCTTCCTGCAGACCCCGGTCCCACCTTCTCCAATAAGCAGGACGTCAATCTTGTCCTCTCCCAAATGTTTTCCTTCTTTGAGTGCTTTACCTCAGTCCTAGAGGTAGAGTCTGCTTCCTGTATCTCCTACTTCTGGTTTCCTTAGAGCTTTCTTTTACTTCTTTCCTAGTTAAACACCGTTTTCTTGTCAATAATTCTTTAGAACAAATTTTCCCTGTTAAAATGACTGATGTGATTTCTGCCTCCTGACTGGACAGTGTCTGATATGAACATCTAAACTGACTGTATCTTGGAATACGACACTGTGTTGCACACAGTATGTGGGAAAGAGTAGTGGAGGAATTTTCAAATTTCTTAAAATGGTTCACACCAACAATAAAGTCATAAATATACTCTTTGGGATCTTTGTATATATTTTAAGTACACTATATGCCAATATATTATCTGACATGCTCATCATCCTCTTCCATATAGCTCGTGGCATTATGACATTGGATTACTCTTGGATGGGTTATGGGCATATTTCCTTTGAAATAGATAGGAAAGGAAGGTATGGATGTGATATGAATTATCGACACAAATGAGAGGAATCTTTTGAATCAAGTGGACCAACTGCCCATGTAATTACAGAAAAAATGATTAAAATCATCACTCTTGGGAGGAGTGAGGTCAGCATCATGGCAGCATGAATCCTTCAATCTTCAGATGGAAGAGAGAATACATGACCTGAGATATGGAATCCAGAAAGAATTCAGGTGGAAGTGGAGAGAATTGAGACTTTTGGGACTGGAGGAGATTATGCTAAGTGAAATAAGTCAAGCAGAGAAAGTCAATTATCATATGGTTTCACTTATTTGTGGAACATAAGGAATAGCATGGAAGACATTAGGAGAAGGAAGGGAAAAATGAAGTGGGGGGGAAATCAGAAGGAGAGATGAACCATGAGAGACTATGGACTCTGAGAAACAAACAGCATTTTAGAGGGGAGGGGAGAGGGGGGATGGGTTAGCCCGGTGATGGGTATTAAGGAGGGCACGTACTGCATGGAACACTGGGTGTTATACGAAAACAATGGATTGTGGATCACCACATCAAAAACTAATGATGTATTGTATGGTGACTAACATAACATAATAAAATTAAAAAAAAAACAAAACCTCATGGTAACTACAAACCTAAAACCTGTAATGGATAGACAAAATTAAAGAAAGAGAAAGCCAAACATAACACTATAGAAACTCATCTATCATGAAGAAAGAGAAGAGGATACGGAGAAAGAACAGAGAAGAACTACAAAAACAACCTCAAAACAAATAACAAAATGGCAGTAAATACATACCTATCATCAATTACTTTAAATGTAAATGGCCTAAATATTGCAATCAAATGACATAATGTAGAGAATGGATAAATAAGCAGGATCAATCTATATGGGGTCTATAAGAGACTCATCTCAGTTGTAGAGACACATACAGACTAAAAGTTAAGGGATGGAAAACATATGCCATGCAATTGGAAGCAATCAAACAAACAACAAACAAACAAACAAACAAAACAACCTGGAGTAGGAATACTTAAATCAGACAAAATAGAGTTTAAAATGAAGACAGTAACAAGAGACAAAGAAAGACATTACATAATACAAAGGGGTCAATCCAACAAGAGGACATAACAATTCTAAATATCTACTCACCCAACAATGAAGCACCTAAATACATAAAGCAAATATTAACAGACATAAGGAGGCAAAGTGATGTAACACAACAATAGTAGGGGACTTTAATCCCCCACATACATCAATGGATAGATCATCAAGGCAGAAAATCAATAAGGAAATAGTGTCTTTGAATGACAAATTAGACCAGGTGGACATAACAGATGTATAGAGAATTGTCCAGTCCACAACAACAGGATACACAGTATTTTGAAGCACATATGCAACACTGTCTAGAACATATCACTTGTTAGGGCACAAAATAAGCCTTAATTAATTTAAAAAGATTGAAAGTGGGGCACCTGAGTGCCTCAGTCTGTTGTTTCCAACTCATGATTTCGGCCCAAGTCATGATCTCAGGGTCGTTATATTGAATCCCGTTTCAGCTCTGCACTGGGCAAGGAGTCTGCTTGGGATTCTCTGTCTCCCTCTCTATCTGTTTTGCCCCCCACCCCTCCCTGCTCATGCACTTCTCTCTAAAAATAACAAAATAAAATAAAATAAAATAAAATAAAATAAAATAAAATAAAATAAAATGATTGAAAGTATTCCATGCAAGTTTTTTTTTTGACTCTAAATGTATGAAACTAGAATTTAGTCACAAGAAAAAAACTGGAAAACAAAGAAACTTGTGGAGGCAAAACAACATGATACACAACAACTAGTGGGTCAAGAAAGAAATCAAAGAAGAAAAAATACATGGAAACAAATGAAAATAAAAACACAATAATAAAAATCTTTGAAACAGGGAAAGCTGTTCAGTGAGAAAATTGACGGATACAAGTCTACCTCAAGAAACAAGAAGAAGGGCGCCTGAGTGGCTCAGTCAGTTAAACGGCTGCCTTTGGCCCGGGTCATGATCCCAGGGTCCTGGGATGGAGGCCCGCATGGGGCTTCCTGCTCGATGGGGAGCCTGCTTCTCCCTTTCCTGCTCCCCCTGCTTGTGCTCGCGCTCACTCTCTCTCTCTCTGTCAAATAAATAAATAAAATCTCAAAAAAAAAAAAAAGAAACAAGAAAAAGCTCTAATAATCCAACCATTCACATAAAGGAACTAGATAAAGAAGTACACATGAAGCTCAAGGTGACTAGAAGGAAGGAATTAATAAAGATCAAAGCAGAAATAAATGGCATAGACTAAAAATCCATGAAACCAAGAGCTGGTTCTCTGAGGAGATACACAAAAATGGAAAAATCTGTTAGCCAGACTCCTCAAGAAAAAAAGAGAAAGGACCCAAATAAGTAATGTCAGAAATGAGAGAGGAGAAGAAACACCTGACAGCACAGAATGCAGAGGACTATGAGAGAACTATGACAAGCTGTATGCCAACAAGTTGGACAACCTAGAAGAGATGGATAAATTCCTAGAAACATGCAATCTTCCAAAACAGAACCAGGAAGAAATAGAAAATTTGAACAGACCTATTACAATTGAAATTGAAATAGTAATAAAAAAATACTACCAAAAAAACAAGAGTCCAGGACAGGTAGCTTAATGGGTGAATTTTACCAAACATTTACAGAAGAGTTATCAACTATTCTCCTCAAATTATTCCAAATAACAGAAGAGGAAGGAAGCTCCAAATAAATTCTATGAGGGCAAAATTAATCTGATATTGAAACCAGGGAAAACCATCATAAAAAAGAACACTACAGGCCAATATCCCACATGAACATAGATGCAAAATCCTCAACAAAATATTAGCAAACCACATTTAACAATACATTAAAAGAACCATTCACCATTATGAAGTGGAATTTATTTTGGGGATGCAAGGATAGTTCAATATTTGCAAGTCAATCAATGTGATAAATTTCATCCACAAAATGAAGGAAAACATTGTATGATCATGTCAATAGATGTAGAAAAAAACTCATTTGACAAAATTCAACATCCATTTATTATCTTATTTTTAAAATGATTTTATTTATTTATTTGACAGAGAGAGAGAGAAAGTACAAATAGGGAGAGTGGGAGAGGGAAAAGCAGACTCCCCACTGAGCAGGGAGCCCGATTTGGGGCTCCAATCCAGGTGTCTGGGATCACGACCTGAGCCGAAGGCAGATGCTTAACTGACTGAGCCACCCAGGTGCCCCTCGAAATCCATTTTGATAAAAACCCTCAACGAAGTGGGTTTAGAGGGATTGTACCTCAACATAACAATGACCATCTATAAGGAACCCACAAATAACATCTTAATGGAGAAAAATTGAGAGGTTTTCCTCTCAGATCAGGAATAAGAAAAGAATGATCACTCTCTCCACTTTTATTCAACAGAATACTGAAAGTCCTGGTTACCGCAATCAGACAAGAAAAAGAAATTAGAGTCATCCATATAGTTAAAAAATAAGTTAAACTGTCACTATTTGCAGATAACATGATAGTATATGTAGAAAACTCTAACAACTCCACCAAAAAACTACTAGAAATAAGAAATGAATTCAGTAAAGTTGCAGGATACAAAATTAATACCCACAATTCAGTAGTGTTCCTGTTACACTAATAACAAGTAGTAGAAAGAGAAATTAAGAAAACAATTCCATTTACAATTGCACCAAAAAGACTAAAATACCTAGGAATAAACTTAACCAAAGAGGTGAAAGACCTGTACTCTGAAAGCTACAATATACTGATGAAAGAAATCTAAGATGACAGAAACTGATGGAAAGATATGCCATGCAAGGGGATTGGAAGCATTAATATTGTTAAAATGTCTATGCCTACTGCCCAAAGCAGTCTACAGATTCAAGGCAATCCCTATAAAAATACCCATAGCATTTTTCTAAAACTAGAACAAACAATACTAAAATTTTTTTTTAGTATTTCTTTCTTTTTTTTTATTCTTATGTTAATCCCCATACATTACATCATTAGTTTTAGATGAAGTGTTCCATGATTCATTGTTTGTGCATAACACCCAGTGCTCCATGCAGAATGTGCCCTCCTCAATACCCACCACCAGGCTAACCCATCCTCCCACCCCCCTCCCCTCTAGAACCCTCAGTTTATTTTTCAGAGTCCATCGTCTCTCATGGTTCGTCTACCCCTCCGATTTCCCCCCTTCATTCTTCCCCTCCTGCTACCTTCTTCTTTTTTTTTTCTTAACATATATTGCATTATTTGTTTCAGAGGTAGAGATCTGAGATTCAACAGTCTTGCACAATTCACAGTGCTTACCAGAGCACATACCCTCCCCAGTGTCTATCACCCAGTCACCCCATCCCTCCCACCCCACCCCCCACTCCAGCAACCCTCAGTTTGTTTCCTGCAATTAAGAATTCCTCATATCAGTGAGATCATATGATACATGTCTTTCTCTGTTTGACTTATTTCGCTCAACATAATACCCTCCAGGTCCATCCATGTTGTTGCAAATGGCAAGATCTCATTCCTTTTGATGGCTGCATAATATTCCATTGTATATATATACCACATCTTCTTTATCCATTCATCTGTCGATGGACATCTTGGCTCTTTCCATAGTTTGGCTATTGTGGACATTGCTGCTATAAACATCGGGGTGCACGTACCCTTTCGGATCCCTACTTTTGTATCTTTGGGGTAAATACCCAGTAGTGCAATTGCTGGATCATAGGGTAGCTCTATTTTCAACTTTTTGAGGAAACTCCATACTGTTTTCCAGAACAATACTAAAATTTTTATGGCACCACAAAAGAACCTGAATAGCCAAAGAATTCTTGAAAAAGAAGAACAAAGCTGGAGGTATCACAATTTTAGATCTCAAGATATACTACAACATTGTAGTAATGAAAACAGTACAATACTTTCAAAAACATGGACACATAGGTTAATGGAAGAGAATAGAAAGCACAGAAATAAACTCACAAATCTGTGGTAAGTGAATCTAAGACAAAGGAGGCAAGAACATACAATGGGGAAAAGACAGTCTCTTCCAAAAAAGATGCTGGGAAAAGTGGGCAGCTGCATATAAATGAATGTGCATGTGGATCACTTTGTAGCACTGTACACAAGAATAAAGTCAAAGTGGATTAAAGACCTAAATATGAGACCTGAAAGCATAAAACTCTTAGAAGAAAATATAGCAGGGTACCTGGGTGGCTCAGTCAGTTAAGTCTGCCTTTGGCTCAGGTCATGATCTCAGGGTCCTGGGATCGAGTCCTGCATAGGACTCTCTGCTTTGTGGGAAGTCTGCTTCTCCCTCTCCCTCAGCCCCTCCTCCTTCACTTGTGCTCTGTCTCTGCTTTCTCTGTCTCTCAAGTAAATAAATTAAAAAAAAAAAAACCATAGAGAATAATTTCTCTAACATCAGCCATAGGAACATATTTCTAGATATGTCTCCTCAGACAAGGGATAGGGTAAGAAATACAAACTTTTGGGAATACATGAAAATAAAATGCTTTTGAAGAGTGAAGGAAACCATCAACAAAACAAAAGGTAACCTAGTGATTGGGAGAAGATAAATCCCATAAGGTGTTAATATCCATGATATAAAAAGAACCTATACAAGTCAAACCCCCAAAACCCTCAGTCAATCCGATTAACCAATGAGCAGAGGACCTAAACAGATATTTACCAAAGAAGACATATAGATCACCAGTAGTCACATGAAAAGATGCTCAACATCACTCATCATCAGGGAAATACAAATCAAAACCACAATGAGATATCACCTCACACCTGTTAGAATGGCAAAAACCAACACGATAAGAAATAAGAAGTGTTGGTGAGGATAAGGAGAAAAAGGAACCATTGTACACTGGTGATGGGATTGTAAATTGGTACAGTGTGGAAAACACTATGGAGGTTTCTCAAAAAATTAACAATAGAAAGAGCATGTGATCCAATAATATTGATGTGGGGCCAGTGAGCAAACAGGCAAGAAATAATTCTCGAAATGTTTGTGGTGCAAAAAGATGCTTTTATTTTAGCACAGGAAAGGGACCCGTGGGCAGAAAGAGCTGAGTGGGTATTGTGAGGTGCAACTGATTATATATTACTTATTTAGTGGTGGTTATGAATAGTGTTAAGTCTCTAAGGAATTTGGAAGCAAGTCTTCCAGGACATTGAGGGGCTAGCTGCTGTTAAGATAAGGTTATTTACTACTGTCTAGTAAAACATTAGTCCTGAGACCCTTCAGATGTATATCAGTGGGCCATATGTTTGAAGGATGATTGCTAGTATATATCTTGGGGGAGTGTTTTCGGTTATCACAGGGAAGCAACACTAACAAGAACAAAGCTATAGTGGTAAAACATGAAAGGAAGACCTTGAGGGAGCTATAGGAGTGTTAACCATCTGTAAGCCTGAAGACTACAAGCTTCAGCAAAGTCCAGCCTTTGTTCTGTTTTCTCTCATCAGGTATTCACCCAAAGGAAATGATAACACTAATTTGAAAAGACATGCACCCCTATGTGTACTGCAGCATTATTTACAATAGCCAAGATGTGGAAGCAACCTAAGAGTCCACTGATAGATGAATGGATAAGGAGGAGGAGGTATATACCCAATGGAATATTATGTATGCAACCAGGAAAAAGGATGGGATCCTGCTGTTTGTGACAACATGGATGGACCTAGAAGGTATTATGCTAAGTGAAAGAAGTCAGACTGGGGAAGACAAATATCATATGATTTTACTCATCTGTGGAATCTAAAACACCAAACAAATGAATAAACAACAAACAAAAAGCAGAATCAGATCTATAAACACAGAAAACAAACCCGTGGTTGCCAGAAGGGAGGTGGGGTGGGGGGTGGGGCAAAATGGATGAAGAGTGTGGGAGACAGGCTCCCAGTTAGATGGTAGGTGCATGTGTGGTGGGCATAGCATAATGTTTAACTTGTGGAAGCACTATGTTGTACACCTGAAACAAATGTATCATTGTCAAGTATACTCAAATAAAAAAAAATTCATAAAAAATTTAAAATAAATTAAGCTTTATTTAATGTTTTTAATAAGTGGGTTTAATCCTTTCCACCAACTGGCACATTATAAAATCACAATTCATTTTATCTTAGCCCTAGTTTTATGGCTTTCATATTTCTCTGGAACTGCTTCAAAAGCACTGGAAGCAACTAAATATGAGAGAGGGGGACAAACCATAAGAGACTCTTAACTAAGGGAAACAAACTGAGGGTTGCTGGAGGGGAGAGGAGTGGGGGGAAGAGGTAATAGAGTGATGGGCATTAAGGGTAGCACTTGAAGTAATGAGCACTGGGTGTTATATACAATTGATGAATCACTAAACTACCTCTGAAATTAATAATACACCATATGTCAATAATTGAATTAAAATAAAGAGGTATTATATGGCTGTTAAAGTAGAAAGTATAATATTAACTCGATTAGCATCAGAATAATTTATATTTCAAGCAAGAAAAGTCATTCATGGTCAGTGAATAGTGTTTGTAGATATAGCATCCGGAACGTGAGCCTGATGAGCTGGGGGATGCAGTGAAGTTTGCTGTTTGGTGTCCTTCCTGCAGTGTCTTCAGATGTCCTTCCAGTGTCCTTCAGGAAAATCTTCCCTGTGCTTTGTCATTCCTTCCTCTCCCCTCTCAACATGGGATCCAAGGCCCGGTGTTCAGGGGAAACAAGCTTTCGGGCCATATCATCTGCATCATTGCTGGGTCCAAGGTCCCCTTCCTGGTCCTCTTTCACCCTGAGTTGTGCGGAGTTGGGGGCTGGGCTCGGCTTGAGGACTGGGTGTGCGGGATGTGGGGGGCTGTGTCCCTGCAGCTCCAGGTGTCCCTCTTCTAGGAAGTTCCTGGATGAAAGGTTACTAGACGGCAGGGCTCACATCTTCATTTCTGTTTGCATGTGTGAGAATGATGCTTCATGAATACAACTTGTGTAGCTTAGTTCCTGGTACTTAGGAGATACTCAATAAAATTTGACTTTCTTCCCTGTCTTTTTTTTTTCATAGGAGAATTTTTTTAAAAAAGATTTTATTTATTTAATTGACAGAGAGAGAAAGAGCTCAAGTAGGCAGAGAGGCAGGCAGAGGGAGAGGGAGAAGCAGGCTTCCTGCTGAGCAGGGAGCCTGATGTGGGACTGGATCCCAGGACCCTGGGATCATGACCTGAGCCGAAGGCAGACACTTAACCGACTCAGCCACCCAGATGCCCATGCCCTGTGTCTTTTAAAATATACCCCTAATGTCTCTCAGGCCTTGAGTTTCCGTGTGGGGCAGGGTGTGGTGGGGCAGTGGGGGATGGATCTGGATTCCCCCAATATTCCTGAGTCTAAGTGGATATTGGCAGAATGGATGTTTGGGGATGACAACATGGGATGTGTTCAGATATATCCAGAAGTCCTGGTTCTGCCCAGAGTTTTAATATCTCAGTCCAGATGTCCTAGCAGAAACCAATCACTCCCATGCATCAATGGATCTGTCAGTCCTTGCTTCATGAAAATAAATATAGTGGATCATTCAGAACAATTGAGAGTGAACACAGGCTGGGAGAGGTTTTGCTGAGAGTGTGGTTGTGAAACTGAGAGATTTGGTTTCCTCACCTGTAGAATGAAGACAGTAATGACAGGAAGCTGGCAGAAGTGTGCCATGAAGCGCTGGCCCAGACTAGTGTCTTAACACCAGTCACACAGGAACACCTGAGCACTGGGCAGGCTTGAGGGAGCAAACATAGGTAAGGTGGTTAAATCTGAATTTCTATTCTGGTGATGCTTCAGTGTTGCATATATGTTTGGGGTAGGAAGAAAAAAAGAGCAGAGAAGATGGTGGAGGTGTTGTATCCACCCAGGGGCTGACTTGTTTAGGTCAGAGTTAACAGTCTTCCTGTTTCTCAGTGGACTGAAGTGTTTTCTGAATTTGGACAGGGCTGAGTAGCCAATGTGCTGCTGAAGTGAGTCCTCTGCACATGAGCTCAAGCAAAGTTTCCTGAGTGTTTACAGTGTGCTGGACACGTGAACAGGGCACACAGTGCCTCCCTTTGTGGATGCCACAGACATTCCATAGAAGATCGCGTGTCAGGGCTGTGCAGGAGAACAGGGTGCCACTAAAAACCCAGTAAGCACGTGTATGGGGCACATATGGGGATGAGCAGGTTGGTGAAGGCCCCTCTGAGGAAGATAACGTTAGGCAAGATTAGAATGGTAACCAGTTTGAGGGATGAGAGAGAGAGAGAGAGAGAGAGAGAGAGAGAGAGAGAAGCATTCAGTGGCTTGTGAGATGGCCCAAAGCTGGGAAGCTCTGTGTACTGGAGAAACTCTCCCAGGCCAGTGAGCGACCAACTGGGTAAGTGTTGGATGATGTTAGAGACAAAGACAGGGCCTGAGACTATAGACAAGAGGTTTAATGGGGGGGGGGGGTGTGCCTGGGTGGCTCAGTCATTAAGCGTCTGCCTTCAGCTCAGGTCATGATCCCAGGGTCCTGGGATCGAGCCCCACATCGGGCTCTCTGCTCAGCGGCAAGCCTGCTTCTCCCTCTCCCACTCCCCCTGCTTGTGTTCCCTCTCTCACTGTGTCTCTCTCTGTCAAATAAATAAATAAAATCTTTAAAAAAAAAAGAGGTTTAACAGGGGTATCCCTTGAAGGGATGAGGAGAGCTGACATAAGATGACTTGAGATGACCTTGGAGGGAAAATGAACTTGAGGGTGCCTGGGTGGCTCAGTTGGTTAAGCGACTGCCTTCGGCTCAGGTCATGATCCTGGAGTCCCGGGATCGAGTCCCGCATCAGGCTCCCTGCTCGGCAGGGAGTCTGCTTCTCCCTCTGACCCTCCTCCCTCTCATGCTCTCTGTCTCTCATTCTCTCTCTCTCAAATAAATAAATAAAATCTTAAAAAAAAAAAAAAGAAAATGAACTTGAGGAGGTGAGGCTGGAGGTGGCAGGGGACACTCATGGGAAAGTAGGGACACCCTGCTTGGATCAGGGAGGAAATAAGGATGTATTGTAGGTAGAAGCTGACAGTGAATATGGATTTGAGAAACTCTTGAACTTTCTACTACGTTGGAAGTAGACTAAGAATGTGGAGTGTGAGGAATGTGCTTCAAGTTTCTGGCAGACGTAACTGGGTGAATGCAGGTGTCCTTTACTGAGATGGGGAACTGCAGGAAAGGAAGGGCTGGGGAAGAAGCCCTAGTGCTCCATGGTTTTCCTTCAGAGACCATAGAGTCCACATTTCCTGGTGCACACTGTGGCCTGGCAGGGAGGGGCTGAATGGTGTACCCAGGCCATGTGTGATAGTAAAGTACTAAGAAGCCACACAGCACTGTGCATTTGCTTCTGCAGGGACAGGTTCCTGGAGCTGGTCCTGAAAGATCCTGATGCCCAGTATTAAACTGTCCGTTGCCAGGTTGTGGGATGATGTGGTTGGTCTCCTGCTGAAGAAAAGCAAATCAGCTATGCTGGTGGCTCCACAAAGGCTCTTGCACCTGTGATAGACCCACAGACATGGTATCATCTTAGTAGCGAACAGTCAGGCAACCTGAAGAGTAGTAGTTGTTCAATAAATTGTTGCTGAGTCTGTGTCTTGTGTGTCCTCCTGCAGAGTGGGTCAGTGTACCTGTCCCTGCCCTGTTTCATGGCTCTGATCATGCTGTTTCCTTCCTGATAACTAGGGTGCACCGTCCAGAGAGCAGAGCAGAGTCTGCTGCGAGTTCTTGTTGTAAGCTTTCACTTTCAAATGGTGGGAGGAGTCAGCACAAGGTGGATTCTTCTGTCTGGGAGTGCTGAGTGCCCCAGGTCCCTGTTTCGGGACAGGCCCCTGCAACCTGTCTCAGGCTCTGCTTCTCTGCTCTCCTGGGAACCACTTGCCTCTCAGACAAGAGGAGCCTGTAGCACCAGGGTTGGATCTGGAAGCAGGGTGTGGGACTTGAGCAGCGAACTGCAGATGCAATTTCTGAAAACAGATTTGGGGGCGGCTGAGATCTTGCACTGCTAAGTTAGAGACACTTATGAAGTGCCACGTTTTCAAGCAGGTGAGTGGGTTCTGAAGACACTTGTTGGACAAGAGAAGGAAAGCTGGGAGCAGCTGGCTGGGAGGAGGAGGCTGAGATCGTGGTGGGACTGGGGGTGGTGGTGCTGGATAATAATGAGGCTCTGAGAAGACCCAGGACAACTACAGTGAGGGCTGCACTTTATTCACTTATTTAATGACATTTCTGTAGCATTCCTAGGACCAGGCACTGTTCTCATGACATGTACTGACTCTCCATACATAAATTCATAAGATTCTCCTTTACCTTGGGGTATAACTTATACTTACTATCCCCATTTTGCGGATGAGGGACTGAGGCAGAGCAGGTCAAGAAACTTGCCTAAGAAAGTCACACAGAAAGTGGCTGAGAGTGGAGGAGACATCAGCAGTCAACCTCAGTTTCTTTCCTTCCCAGGACCATTGGCTGCCCCCCATGTATAAGTAGTTTGAAGCCCTTTTTCTGACCAGGACTCATTTTATCCTCTGCCACTCTGTCTCTCTGGGATCCTTTATCCTGAGGCAGCAATTCCTCAAGGATAGAGAGGATGAGGATTATTAACCCATCATGGATAATTGACTGGGCATTGGCTGTGTGGAAGGCCAGGTCCTTTGTCCCAAGCAGCAAAGGGCTGGGGGGAGGGGCATGAAATTCAGGTGAACTCAATAAGCAAAAGACCCGAGGACAGGGTGCATGTGGTGGAGCCATGGTCCTTGAGGTGGACCAAGTCTGACTCTCATGCTTCTCAGTGACTCCCTGGTCATAATTCGGGGGCAGCAGAGGAACAGCATGCAGGAGCTGGTGTGTCCTTCACCTTGTGACCCCTGGAGGGGTCTGAGTGTCCGGTGACTCATGCAGACATGGAAGAGGCCCCGGTGCTGAAGCAGGAAGGTTCTGGTCCTGTGGGCAGAGCAGGCTGGGAAAGTTTCCAAAGGGCTGGGAAGGATTTCTTGGTATCAGGGTTGTTGAGGCCCCTACCCCACCAGCATAATGGGCAGTAGGAAAGGCTCTGCTCCTGCTGGGGACCGTTGCCAGCCCTGAGCCTTGCTGTCTGCTCCTGAAGTGTCCTGTCGTGACATGTCCATCAGTTCTCAGAAGACCAAGGCCTGTGAGGGGTGTGCCACTGAAGTGAACCTTCCTTTGTAACAAGTAGTGATTTGGGTCCTGTGATTGATGGAGTGGGGGCAGGTTTTAACAGAAATAGCTGTGGGCTCTAGGTTTAGTGCACATGTAATTCAGCAGAGTACTAAGATAGGGGGACAAATATTTAACTTAGGAGCAGCTCTGGGTAAGTTCCTGAGTGTGGCTGAAGAAGCAGAGAGTCCCCACCTAGGCCACAGGTTCTTTTTGGTCAGTTTTCAGTCCTGTCCTAAGAGGAGGCAGGTTAGAGCTGTGGATGTCAGACAGACTCTGAGGCCCAGAGCTGTGGGCTGGTCCTGCCTCCTTTCCGTTGATGTTCACCTGCCTCCTGCCCTGTGTCTCCCCAGCTCTGAGGAAATGAAGGATTGCTGCAGGGGCTCTTTGCTCTTTCATCTCCCCTCCCTGCTTCTCCTCTTCCAGCTGCCTGCTGGGGGGTCTGCAGGTGAGTGTGTCCCCTCCCCCTTCCCGGGGTGGGTGAGAGCCCCTGGGAGCTCTGCTGGTGTCTCCATCAGGACGGATGGCTTTTTTTTTTTAAAAGATTTTATTCATTTATTTATTAGAGAGCGAGCAAGAAACAGCATGAGAGGGGAGAGGGTCAGAGGGAGAAGCAGGGTCCCCGCCGAGCCGGGAGCTCGATGTGGGACTCGATCCCAGGACTCTGGGATCATGACTGAGCCTAAGGCAGTTGCTTAACCAACTGAGCCACCCAGGCGCCCAGGACGGATGGCTTTTGGTGGAGGCCCTGGCTCTAGAGAGATTCTGGTGATCTTCCAACTGCTAATTATAATTAAACTTTTAAGAAGAGTTCCTAAGCCATAAAATAAAGACACGGGATCATGACAGTTGTCTAACAATGAGTTTATGTCTTATAAAGTAAAAACTATGGAAAGTGTGAAAACGAATTTCCCCTCATTTCTTGTTTCCTGGCTCTATTGGTATCTAACCACTTATTCTGTGATTAATTCATTACACGCACAGACACTGACAAGGTGTCCAATGTGTGTTAGGTGCTACTCTATGTACAAAATGAGAGAGTATCTGTCTTCACACAGCTCATTCTGGCAGGAGACAGGGAGCAGTAAATACCACAACCCCATATGATCTACGTCTGTTATAGGAGTGGAGAGCATGGGACAAGGAAGTAGAGCAGGGTGTGGAAGTGAGGGGTGCAGGAGGGCTGTGGGCAGGCTCCACAAGGTGCTCCATAAGGTGGTCAGTGTAGGCAGTGAGATGGGAATGAAATTTGGTGGAGGTTGTGTGTCATCCTGTGAGGATCCTCCTGGATTGAGGCTTTCTATCATGCGGAGCAGCCAGAGCAAAGCCGGCAGTGTGCCTGGGTGTTCAAGGAGCCAAGGAGGTAAGTGTTGGCTGGAGCAGAGTGAGTGAGAGGGAGAGAAGCAAGCCTTAGGGGTCAGAGAGCAGTGTGTGTGTGGGGTGTCATCCCTACAGGGCCCGTAGGCCACGTGGGAGAACCGTGGAGCCATTGTAGGGCTTTGAGCAGAGGAAGGACATGGTTTTGCTTACAGGTTGAGAGAGAATAGTTGGGGAGAGAATAGTCACAGGGAGCCTAGTCACTGTCATCCCGCAGGTGAGACACATAGTGACTCAGCTGAAGTTGAGTAGCACAGGAGGTGAGATGTCACTCTTCTGAGGTCCAGCTGGGGTCTTTCTGCAGAAGTGTCCTGTCGTGACATGTCCATCAGTTCTCAGAAGACCAAGGCCTGTGAAGGGTGTGCCACTGAAGTGAACCTTCCTTTGTAACAAGTAGTGATTTGGGTCCTGTGATTGATGGAGTGGGGGCAGGTTTTAACAGAAATAGCTGTGGGCTCTAGGTTTAGTGCACATGTAATTCAGCAGAGTACTAAGATAGGGGGACAAATATTTAACTTAGGAGCAGCTCTGGGTAAGTTCCTGAGTGTGGCTGAGGAAGCAGAAAGTCCCCACCTAGGCCACAGGTTCTTTTTGGTCAGTTTTCAGTCCTGTCCTAAGAGGAGGCAGGTTAGAGCTGTGGATGTCAGACTGTGGTCCCTGGAATATTTGTAACAGAATCCCTACCACCCCTAGAAATACACATTCTTAGACCCACCCCAAAACTGCTGAACCAGATGCTCTGGGGCTGGAGCCCAGCAGCCTGTGTTTCTCAAGGCTTCCTGGTGATTGTGATGCCTGTGGAAGGTTAGAGAGTCCTTCATGGAAGACCTGGAGCCAGGAGCACAGGCTGCTGAGGGAGTCTCTTTGACACTATTTCTGGGTCTCTAAGTTGTTAAAGCACAAACTTGCCCTGATTCAGAGTGGTCACAGCCGAGTCCCTCAGATCAGGGCCTCCCACCTGACAGTGTGTTCCCTGCCCCTGTCCTTCATCTCTCCAGCTTTCTCACTCCTATGTCTGTGTCCACAGAGGAGTTCGTGGTGATTGGCTCCTCGGACCCCACTGTGGCAGTGCTGGGTGGGAGCATCACGCTGCCATGTCGTGTGTTCCCGGCCATGAATGTGGAGAATATGGAGCTGCGGTGGTTCCGCTCAAATTTCACAGAAGCTGTGTTCATCTATCAAAACCAGCAGGAGCAGAGAGAGGAGCAGTTGCCCCAGTACACAGGGCGGACCTCACTGGTGAAGGAATTCCTCACGTGGGGGGAGGCCATCCTGCACATCCACAATGTCCAGGCTTTTGACGATGGCCTATATACCTGCTTCTTCAGAAAGGGAAGCTTCTATGAATCTGCCAATTTGGAACTGAAGGTGGCAGGTAGGTGGGTTGTTGATCTATATTTAGGGTGCTGTAGTATTGGAGTTGGGAACAAACTCAGGGCCAAGTAAATCAGCCCCTCATTTTACAGATTAGGGAAAAGAGGGTCTTCGCTTATTCATTAATTCAGAGTGAATATATAGAATCGCTACTAAGTGCCAGATCCCCTTCTGGGCACCTGGAGACATCACTGAACCAAAACACGAGCCCTGCCCTGCAGAGTTTTTTTTTTTCCTTTTGGTGGTTAATCTTTTTAAAAATTTATTATGTTATGTTAATCACCATACATTACATCATTAGTTTTAGATGTAGTGTTCCATGATTCATTGTTTGCGTATAACACCCAGTGCTCCATGCAGTACGTGCCCTCTTTAATACCCAACACCAGGCGAACCCACTCCCCACCAGCCTCCCCTCTAGAGCCCTCAGTTTGTTTCTCAGAGTCCATTGTCTCTCATGGTTCCTCTCCCCCTCTGATTTCCCCCCTTCATTTTTCCCTTCCTACTATCTTCTTCTTCTTCTTCTTTTTTTTTAATCATATAATGTATTTGTTTCAGAGGTACAGATCTGTGATTCAACAGACTTACACAATTCACACTGCTCACCATAGCACATACCCTCCCCAATGTCTATCACCCAGCCACCTCATCCCCCCCCCCACTCCAGTAACCCTCAGTTTGTTTCCTGAGATTAAGAATTCCTCATATCAGTGAGGTCATATGATACATGTCTTTCTCTGATTGACTTATTTCGCTCAGCATAATACCCTCCAGTCCATCCATGTCATTGCAAATGGCAAGATTTCATTCCTTTTGATGGCTGCATAATATTCCATTGTATATATATACATATATATACCACATCTTCTTTATCCATTCATCTGTCGATGGACATCTCGGCTCTTTCCACAGTTTGGCTATTGTGGACATTGCTGCTCTAAACATCGGGGTGCATGTCCCCCTCAGATCCCTCCATTTGTATCTTTGGGGTAAATACCCAGTAAGGCAATTGCTGGGTCATATGGTAGCTCTATTTTCAACTTTTTGAGGAACTTCCATACTGTTTTCCAGAGTGGCTGCACCAGCTTGCATTCCCACCAACAGTGGAGGAGGGTTCCCCTTTCTCTGCATCCCCCCCAACATCTGTCATTTCCTGACTTGTTAGTTTTCACCATTCTGACTGGTGTGAGGTGGTATCTCATTGAGGTTTTGATTTGGATTTCCCTGATGCCGAGCAATGTTGAGCACTTTTTCATGTGTCTGTTGGCCATTTGGATGTCTTCTTTGCAGAAATGTCTGTTCATGTCTTCTGCCCATTTCTTGATTGGATCATTTGTTCTTTGGGTGTTGAGTTTGATAAGTTCTTTATAGATTTTGGATACTAGCCCTTTATCTGATATGTCATTTGCAAATATCTTCTCCCATTCTGTCAGTTGTCTTTTGGTTTTGTTGACTGTTTCTTTTGCTGTGCAAAACATTTTTATCTGGATGAAGTCCCAATAGTTCATTTTTGCCCTTGCTTCCCTTACCTTTGATGATGTTTCTAGGAAGAAGTTGCTGCGGCTGAGGTTGAAGAGGTTGCTGCCTGTGTTCTCCTTTAGGATTTTGATGGACTCCTGTCTCACATTGAGGTCTTTCATCCGTTTTGAATCTATTTTTGTGTGTGGTGTAAGGAATGGTCCAGTTTCATTCTTCTGCATGTGGCTGTCCAATTTTCCCCACACAATTTGTTGAAGAGACTTTTTTCCATTGGATATTCTTTTCTGCTTTGTTGAAGATTAGTTGACTGTAGAGTTGAGGGTCCATTTCTGGGCTCTCTATTCTGTTCCATTGACCTATGTGTCTGTTTTTGTGCCAGTACCATACTGTCTTGAGGATTACAGCTTTGTAATAGAGTTTGAAGTCTGAAATTGTGATGCCACCAGCTTTGATTTCCTTTTTCAACATTCTTCTGGCTATGCAGGGTCTTTTCTGGTTCCGTACAAATTTTAGGATGATTTGTTCCATTTCTTTGAAAAAAGTGGATGGTATTTTGATAGGTATCACATTAAATGTGTAGATTGTTCTAGGCAGCACTGAAATCTTCACAATATTTGTTCTTCCAGTTCATGAGCATGGAACGTTTTTCCATTTCTTTGTGTCTTCCTCAATTTCTTTCATGAGTATTTTATAGTTTCTGAGTACAGTTTCTTTGCCTCTTTGGTTAGATTTATTCCTAGGTATCTTATGGTTTTGGGTACAATTGTAAATGGGATTGACTCCTTAATTTCTCTTTCTTCTGTCTTGTTGTTGGTGTATAGGAATGCCACTGATTTCTGTGCATTGATTTTATCCTGCCACGTTACTGAATCCCTGTATGAGTTCTAGCAGTTTTGGGATGGAGTCTTTTGGGTTTTCCACATAAAGTATCATATCATCTGCAAAGAGTGAGAGTTTGACTTTTTCTTTGCTGATTTGGATGCCCTTATCTCTTTTCGTTGTCTGTGGCTAGGACTTCTAATACTATGTTGAATAGCAGTGGTGATAGTGGACATCCCTGCGTGACCTTGAAGCCCAGGGATAAATCCCACTTGGTTGTGGTGAATAATACTTTTAATGTACAGTTGGATCCTATTGGCTAGTATTTTGGTGAGAATTTTTGCATCCATGTTCATCAAGGATATTGGTCTGTCATTCTCCTTTTTGATGGGGTCTTTGTCTGGTTTGGGATCAAGGTACTGGTGTTCTCATAAAACGAGTTTGGAAGTTTTCCTTCCATTTCTATTTTTTGGAACAGTTTCAGAAGAATAGGTATTAATTCTTCTTGAAATGTTTGGTAGAATTCCCCTGGGAAGCCATCTGGCCCTGGGCTTTTGTTTGTTGGGAGATTTTTGGTGACTGCTTCAATTTCCTTAGTGGTTATAGGTCTGTTCAAGTTTTTTATTTCTCCCTGATTCAGTTTTGGTAGTCAATACACCTCTAGGAATGCATCCATTTCTTCCAGATTATCTAATTTGCTGGCATACAGTTGCTCATAATATGTTCTTATAATTGTATTTCTTTGGTGTTGGTTGTGATCTCTCCTCTTTCATTCATGATTTTATTTATTTGAGTCATTTCTCTTTTCTTTTTGATAAGTCTGGCCAGGGGTTTATCAATCTTGTTAATTCTTTCAAAGAACCAACTCCTAGTTTTGTTGATGTGATATTCTTTTGGTTTCTATTTCACTGATTTCTGCTCTGATCTTTACTATTTCTCTTCACCTGCTGGGTTTAGGCTTTATTTGCTGTTTTTTCTGCAGCTCCTTTAGGTGTAGGGTTAGGTTGTGTATTTGAGACCTTTCTTGTTTCTTGAGAAAGGCTTGTATTGCTATATACTTTGCTCTTAGGACTGCCTTTGCTGTATTCCAAAGATTTTGAACAGTTGTGTTTTCATTTTCATTGGTTTCCATGAATCTTTTAAATTCTTCTTTAATTTCCTGGTTGACCCATTCATTCTTTAGTAGGATGCTCTTTAGCCTCCATGTATTTGAGTTCTTTCTGACTTTCCTCTTGTGATTGAGTTCTAGTTTCAAAGCATTGTGGTCTGAAAATAGGCAGGGAATGATCCCAATCTTTTGGTACCAGTTGAGACCTGATTTGTGACCTAGGATGTGATCTCTCCTGGAGAATGTTCCATGGGCACTAGAGAAGAATGTGTATTCCGTTGCTTTGGGATGGAATGTTCTGAATATGTCTGTGAAGTCCATTTGGTCCAGTGTGTCATTTAAAGTCTTTATTTCCTTGTTGATCTTTTGCTTAGATGATCTGTCCATTTCAGTGAGGGGGTGTTAAAGTCCCCCACTATTATTGTATTGTTGTTGATGTGTTTCTTTGCTTTTGTTATTAATTGCCTTATATAATTGGCTGCTCCCATGTTAGGGGCATAGATATTTACAATTGTTAGATCTTTTTGTTGGATAGACCCTTTAAGTAGGCTATAGTGTCCTTCCTCATCTCTTATTATAGTCTTGGTTTAAAATCTAATTTGTTTGATATAAGGGTTGCCACCCCAGCTTTCTTTTGATGTCCATTAGCAAGATAAATTGTTTTCTACCCCCTCACTTTAAATCTGAAGGTGTCTTTGGGTCTAAAATGAGTCTCTTACAGAACGTATGTTGATGGTTCTTGCTTTTTGATCCAATCTGATAGCTTGTATCTTTTGATTGGGGCATTTAGCCCATTTACATTCAGGGTAACTATTGAAAGATATGAATTTGGTGCCATTGTATTGCCTGTAAGGTGACTGTTACTGTATATTGTCTGTGTTCCTTTCCGGGCTATGTTACTTTTAGGCTCTCTCTTTGCTTAGAGGACCCCTTTCAAGATTTCTTGTAGGGCTGGTTTCGTGTTTGCAAATTCCTTTAGTTTTTGTTTGCCTGGAAACTTTTTATTTCTCCTTCTATTTTCAATGACAGCCTAGCTGGATATAGTATTCTTGGCTGCATATTTTTCTCATTTAGTGCTCTGAATATATCATGCCAGTCCTTTCTGGCCTGCCAGGTCTCTGTGGATAGGTCTGTTGTCAGTCTAATGTTTCTACCATCGTAGGTTACGTATCTCTTCTCCCAAGCTGCTTTCAGGATTTTCTCTTTGTCTCTGAGACTGGTAAGTTTTATAGATATCAGCGTGTTGACCTATTTTTATTGATTTTGAGGGGGTTCTCTGTGCCTCCTGGATTTTGATGCCTGTTTCCTTCCCCAAATTAGGGAAGTTCTCTGCTATAATTTGCTCCATTGTATCTTCTGCCCCTCTCTCTCTTCTTCTTCTGGGATCCCAATTATTCTAATATTGTTTCGTCTTACAGTATCACTTATCTCTCGAATTCTGCCCTCGTGATCCAGTAGTTGTTTATCTCTCTTTTTCTCAGCTTCTTTATTTCCCATCATTTGGTCTTCTATATCACTGATTCTCTCTTCTGCCTCATTTATCCTAGCACTTAGAGCCCCCATTTTTGATTGCACCTCATTAATAGCCTTTTTGATTTCAACTTGGTTAGATTTTAGTTCTTTTATTTCTCCAGAAAGGGTTTCTCTAATAACTTCCACGCTTTTTTCAAGCCCAGCTAGTATATTTAATATCGTCATTCTGAACTCTAGTTCTGTATCAATACAGACATTAGTATCTGTAACCTGGCAGTCGGTACGGCCTCTTGGCCTTTTTTTTGAGGTGATGTTTCCGTCTTGTCATTTTGTCCAGAGGAGAACAGATGAATGTGAGAACACAATGCTAACAGGGTAACAATGTCCCCAGAAAAATGTACACTAAACAAATCAGAAGAGACCTGAAACTGGGGGAAAAGAAAGGGAAAGAAAGAAAAAAGAAAAACAAACAAACAAAAAAACAGAATGTGATCAAATATGATCAGGCTGGTGCATAGATCAGTGCCACACACTAGATTTTGGGTGTATTTTGGTCTGTTAGAAGAAAGTGCCTCCCAAAATTTTAAAGAACGAAAAACTTACATATTTACAAAAATAAGGGTAAATATGATGAAGGGATGGGATATGACTGTAAAGATGAAAATTATAAAAGATTTTATAAAAGGAATTGATAAGATAAGTAGTTTGTTGAAAAAAGAAAGAAGAGGATTTAAAAAAAAAAGGGGAGAGAATGTGATCAGGCAGGAGACTAGAACAAAGCCATACACTAGAGATTTAAGGTATATTTCGATCTGTTAGAAGAAACTGTATCCCAAAATTTTAAAGAGGGAACAACTTATATATATACCAAATTAAGGTTAGCTACTATGAAAGGATAGAACATGACTCTAAAAATGAAATATAAAAAATAATTTTTATTTTATTTTTATTTTTAAAAATTTTATTATGTTATGTTAGTCACCACACAATACATCATTGGTTTTTGATGTGGTGATCCACGATCCACTGTTTTCGTATAACACCCAGTGCTCCGGGTAGTACATGCCCTCCTTAATACCCATCACGGGGCTAACCAATCCCCCCTCGCCCCTCCCGTCTAAAACCCTGTTTGTTTCTCAGAGTCCATAGTCTCTCATGGTTCATCTCTTCCTCCAATTCCCCCTCCCCATTTTTCCCTTCCTTCTCTGAATGTCCTCCATGTTATTCCTTATGTTCCACAAATAAGTGAAACCATATGATAATTGACTTTCTCTGCTTGACTTATTTCACTTAGCATAATCTCCTCCAGTCCCATCCATGTTGATGTAAAAGTTGGGTATTCATCTTTTCTGATGGCTGAGGAATATTCCATTGTATATATGGACCACATCTTCTTTATCCATTCATCTGTTGAAGGGCATCTCTGCTCTTTCCACAGTTTGGCTATTGCGGACATCGCTGCTATGAACATCAGGGTGCATATGGCCCTTCTTTTCACTACATCTGTGTCTTTGGGGTAAATACCCAGGAGTGCAATTGCTGGGTCATAGGGTACCTCTATTTTTAAAATTTTTAAGGCACCTCCACACTGTTTTCCAAAGTAGCTGTACCAACTTGCATTCCCACCAACAGTGTAAGAGGGTTCCCCTTTCTCCACAACCTCTCCAACATTTGTTGTTTCTTTCCCTGTCCATTTTTGCCATTCTAACTGGTGTAAGGTGGTATCTCAATGTGGTTTTGATTTGGATTTCCCTGATGGCTAATGACGATGAACATTTTTTCATGTGTCTGTTAGCCATTTGTATATCTTCTTCAGAGAAGTGTCTTTTAATATCTTCTGCCCATTTTTTGACTTGATTATTTGTTTTTTGGGTGTTGAGTTTGAGAAGTTCTTTATAGATCTTGGATACCAGCCCTTTATCTGTAGTGTCATTTGCAAATCTCTTCTCCCATCCTGTGGGTTGCCTCTTTGTTTTGTTGACTGTTTCCTTTGCTGTGCAGAAGCTTTTTATCTTGATGAAGTCCCAAAAGTTCATTTTTGCTTTTGTTTCACTAGCTTTTGGAGATGTATCTTGAAAGAAGTTGCTGTGGCCGATGTCAAAGAGGTTACTGCCTATGTTCTTCTCTAGGATTTTGATGGATTCCTATCTCACATTGAGGTCTTTCATCCACTTTGAGTTGATCTTTGTGAATGGTGTTAGAGAATGGTCGAGGTTCATTCTTCTGTATGTGGCTGTCCAATTTTCCCAGCACCATTTATTGAAGAGACTGTCTTTTTCCCATTGCATGTTTTTTCCTGCTTTGTCAAAGATTATTTGATCATAGAGTTGAGGGTCCATACCTGGGGTCTCTATTCTGTTCCATTGGTCTCTATGTCTGTTTTTGTCCCAGTACCATGCTGTCTTGGTGATCATGGCTTTGTCTTATAGCTTGAAATTGGGCAACGTGATGCTCCCAGGTTTGTTTTTCTTTTTCAACATTTCCTTGGCAATTCAGGGTCTTTTCCAATTCCATACAAATTTTAGGATTGTTTGTTCCAGCACTTTGAAAAATGTCATTGGAATTTTGATCGGGATGGCATTGAAGGTATAGATTGCTCTGGGTAGCATAGACATTTTAACAATGTTTATTCTTCTGATCCATGAGCATAAAATATTTTTCCATATTTTTCTGTCTTCTTCAATTTCTTTCATGAGTGTTCTGTAGTTCCTAGAGTATAGATCCTTTACCTCTTTGGTTAGGTTTATTCCGAGGTATCTTATGGTTTTTTTTTTTTTTTTAAAGATTTTATTTATTTATTCATGAGAGACAGAGAGAGAGAGAGAGGCAGAGGGAGAAGCAGGCTCCCAAGGAGCAGGGAGCCCGATGCAGGACTCGATCCCAGGACGCTGGGATCATGACCTGAGCCGAAGGCAGACGCTTAACCATCTGAGCCACCCAGGCGCCCTATCTTATGGTTTTTGGTGCTATTGTAAATGGAATCGTTTCTTTAATTTCTCTTTCTACAGTTGCGTTGCTAGTGTATAAGAAAGCAACTGATTTCTGTGCCTTGATTTTGTATCCTGCCACATTACTGAATTGCTGGATGAGTTAGTAATTTGGGGGTGGAGTCTTTTGGGTTTTCCACATAAAGTATCATGTCATCTGCAAAAAGAGAGAGTTTAACTTCTTTTTTATTTATTTATTTATTTATTTATTTATTTATTTATTTATTTGAGAGAGAGAGAGACAGCGTGAGAGGGAAGAGGGTCAGAGGGAGAAGCAGACCCCCTGCTGAGCAGGGAGCCCGATGCGGGACTCGATCCAGGGACTCCAGGATCATGACCTGAGCCGAAGGCAGTCGCTTAACCAACTGAGCCACCCAGGCGCCCCGAGTTTGACTTCTTCTTTGCCAATTTGAATACCTTTTATTTCTTTTTGTTGTCTGATTGCTGTTGCTAGGACTTCTAGTACTATTTGAACAACAGTGATGAGACTGGGCACCCTTGACGTGTTCCTGATCTTAAGGGAAAGGCTCTCAGCTTTTCCCCATTGAGGATGATATTTGCCGTGGGTTTTTCATAGATGGATTTTATGAACTTGAAGAATGTTCCCTCTATCCCTATACTCTGGAGAGTTTTAATCAGGAAAGGATGTTGTATTTTGTCAAATGCTTTTTCTGCATCAATTGAGAGGACCATATGGTTCCTCTCTCTCCTCTTATTAATGTGTTCTATCACATTGATTGATTTGTGAATGCTGAAGTACACTTGCATCCCGGGGATAAATCCCACTTGGTTGTGGTGGATGATCCTTTTAATGTATTGTTGGATCCTATTAGCTAGGATTTTGTTGAGGATTTTGGAATCCATATTCATCAGGGATATCGGTCTGAAATTTTCCTTTTTGATAGGGTCTTTGCCTCCTTTGGGGATTAAGGTAATGCTGGCCTCATAGAATGAGTTTGGAAGTTTTCCTTCTGTTTCTATTTTTTGAAACAGCTTCAGTAGAATAGGTATTGTTTCTTCTTTGAATGTTTGGTAGAATTCCCCAGGGAATTCATCAGGCCCTGGACTCTTGTTTTTTGGGAGGTTTTTGATCACTGTTTCAATCTCACTACTGGTTATTGGCCTATTCATGTTGTTAATTTCTTCCTGTTTCAGTCTTGACAGCTTGTAGGTTTCCAGGAAGGCATCCATATCATCCAGATTGCTCAGTTTATTGGCGTATAGTTGTTGATAATAATTTCTAATCATTGTTTTTACTTCCTTGGTGTTAGTCGTGATCTCTCCCCTTTCATTCATAATTTTATTAATTTGGGTGCTTTCTCTTTTCTTTTGGATAAGTCTGGCCAGGGGTTTATCGATCTTATTAATTCTTTCAAAGAACCAACTTCTAGTTTCGTTGATCTGATCTACTGTGTTTCTGGTTTCTAATTCATTGATTTCTGCTCTAATTTTAATTATTTCTCTTCTAGTGCGTGGCTTAGGCGTCGTTTGTTGCTTTTTCTCTAGTTCTTTAAGGTGTAGAGTTAGTTGGTGAATTCGGGATTTTTCTATTTTTTTGAGTGAGGCTTGGATGGCTATGTATTTCCCCCTTAGGACCGCCTTTGCAGTATCCCATAGGTTTTGGACCGATGTGTTTTCGTTCTCATTGATTTGCATGAATTGTTTAAGTTCTTCTTTGATTTGTTGGTTGACCCAAACATTCTTGAGCAGAGTGGTCTTTAGCTTCCAAGTGTTTGAATTTCTGCCAAATTTTTTCTTGTGATTGAGTTCCAGTTTTAGAGCATTGTGGTCTGAGAATATGCAGGGAATAATCTCAATCTTTTGGTATTGGTTGAGACCTGATTGTGACCCAGTATGTGGTCTATTCTGGAGAAAGTTCCATGTGCGCTCGAGAAGAATGAGTATTCTGTTGTTTTAGGGTAGAATGTTCTGTAAATATCTATGAGGTCCACCTGGTCCAATGTATCATTCAAAGCTCTTGTTTCCTTGTTGATTTTCTGCTTAGATGATCTGTCCATTGCTGAGAGTGGAGTATTGAGGTCTCCTACAATTAACGTGTTGTTATCAATATGACTCTTTATTTTGGTTAACAGAACTCTTATAATAACTCTTATAATAATAATAATAACTCTTTATTTGGTTATGCCCCCATGTTGGGGGCATAGATATTTACAATTGTTAGATCTTCTTGTTGGATAGACCCTTTGAGAATGATATAGTGTCCATCTGTGTCTCCAATTACAGACTTTAGTTTAAAATCTAATTTGTCTAATATCAGAATTCTACCCCAGCTTTCTTTTGAGGTCCGTTGACATGGAAGATGGATCTCTACCCCTTCTCTGTTAGTCTGGATGTATCTTTAGGTTCAAAATGAGTCTCTTGTAGGCAGCATATGGATGGGTCCTGTCTTTTTATCCAATCTGCAACCCTGTGCCATTTTATGGGAGCATTTAGGCCATTCATGTTGAGAGTGATTATTGAAACATATGAATTAATTGTCATCATGTTGCCTGTGAAGACGTTGTTTTTATAGATTGTCCCTGTAAATTTCTGTTGTATATCCCTCTTGGCGTCTTTCTCCTTTTATAGAACCCCCTTAATATTTCTTGCAGGGCTGTCTTAGTGGTCACATATTCTTTTAGTTCCTGCTGGTCTTGGAAGCTCTGCATCTCTCCATCCATTCTAAATGAAAGTCTTGCCAGATAAAGTATGCTTGGCTGCATGTTCTTCTCATTTAGTACCCTGAATGTGTCTTGCCAGACCTTTCTGTCTTGCCAGGTCTCTGAGGATAGGTCTGACGTTATTCTGATGTTCTTCCCTCTACGTAAGGAATCTCTTCCCCCTAACTGCCCTTAAGATGGTTTCCTTGGGGGGGGGGGACTGGGTGGCTCAGTTGGTTGGGCGACTGCCTTCGGCTCGGGTCATGATCTTGGAGTCCCGGGATTGAGTCCCGCATCGGGCTCCCTGCTCAGCGGGGAGTCTGCTTCTCCCTGTGACCCTCCCCACTCTCATGCTCTCTCTATCTCATTCTTTCTCTCAAATAAATAAATAAAATCTTAAAAAAAAAAGATGGTTTCCTTGGTTCTAAGATTTGCAAGTTTTAGTATTACATGCTGGGGTGTTGGCCTGTTTTCCTTGATCTTGGGAGGGGTCCTCTCTGCCTCTAGGACACGAATGTTTGTTTCATTCCCCAGATTAAAGAAGTTCTCAGCTATGATTTGCTCAAATGTATCTTCTAGTCCTCTCTCTCTCTCCACTCCCTCTGGGATTCCAATTATTCTGACATTGGAATGCTTCATGATGTCACTTATTTCTCTGATTCTATTTTCATGGATTCTGAGTTGTTTTTCCTTGGCCTCCTCTTTCCCCTTTTTATCTATTATCATGTCTTCCAGGTCGCTTATTCTCTCTTCTGCCTCAGTTACCCTAGCTGTTAGAGTATCTAGATTGGATTGGATCTCATTGATAGCATTTTTAAGTTCTGCCAATTCACGTTTTATTTCTGCCCTTAGAGACTCTATGTTGCCATTAATTGACTTCTCCATTCTAGCCATTGTCTTCATAATTGTTAGCCTGAATTCCATCCGACATCTTGGTTATATCTGCATCCATTTGTAAATCTGTAGCATAAGTCATAATCTCTGAGTCTTTTCTATTTTGGGGGCTCCTCCTCGAAGTCATTCTGTTGATCGGTGTTTGAGGGAATGTATAGAGTCCAAATTATTGACCAGAACCCAAGCAAGATGCACCTGTTTTCTTGGGACCTTAGGGTTGCTGGCCTCTTGTTTTCCTAGCCTGTCTTCTGCAGGAGGGGCCTGCCCCACTGTTACTCAGGCAACCCTGTTTGGGTGGAGTTGCCCTGCGCCCCTGTGGTGGGGATGGGCTCACCCGGAATCAGTTTTTGGGGTTTTTGTTCTCTGGCGGCTTTCCCTGGTGGCTTTCCACGTCTCTTCCACAAGTCAGAGCAGAAGATACTGTTTCCAACCCTCTGTCTCAGACCAGAGAGATTGCAGTCTATTCTTCAGTGAGCTCTCCAGGCCACACTGTCTCCGTTTCTGTCCGTGCTGCTATAAACTGCAGCATCCTGGGTTGTGCGCCCCTCTGCAGTGCTCCCAGTCCTGCCTCCACGTCAGGGCCCATCTCTGCCCTTTGTGCTTCTAAAACTGCCAGCCACTCCCAGTTTGCGTGCAGGACCCTGCCGCTCTGGGTTTCTGCCCCGGGGGCTGCAGTTCGCAGGCGCGACCCCACCACTCCGGGTTTCTGTCCGGGGGCTGCAGTTTGCCCGGCACGACCTCACCGCTCAGGGTTTCCGCTCCGGGAGCTGTCTAGAGTCCTTTCCCCACCGCTACTGGTCTGAAAGTCTGTGCCCGTCCCCAGCGCGCAAGGCTGTCAGTCACTGGCAGTGTAGGATCCCCATGACCAGGCACCCTCCTGCTGCCATTTATCCTCCAATATCTGCCCGCGGAATCACGGCTCCCCTCTTTGTACCTCAAAACCAACTGCCTGCGATATTCTGTTTGTAGAGATCCAGATCTTCTTACATCTCAGGCTGGTTTCGTGGGTGCTCAGAGTGGTCTGGTAGATATCCAGCTCAATTCCGGGGACCGGTTGAAATAGAGTCCCCTACTCCTCCACCATCTTTCCCCCTTCTCCAAAAAATAGTTTTTAAAAAACCGTTTGATAAGATGTTGGTTGAAAAGGGAAAAAGAAAAATTAAAAAAAAAAGTAAAAGAAAGTTAAAAAAAATTAACTTTGAAAGACTAAAGAATCTTGGGGAAAAAGCCATGAATTCTATGTGGATTATTCCCCTAGCGCTGGAGTTCTGCCATTCTCATTGATCAGTAAACTTGGTCTTGGCCGGCTGTTCTTGCTGATCTTCTGGGGGAGGGGCCTGTTGCCGTGGTTCCCAAATGTCTTTGCAGGAGGTGGAATTGCCCTGCCCTTGCCAGGCGGGGCTAAGTAATCTGCTTGGGTTTGCTCTTGGGAGCTTTTGTTCCCTACAAGCTTTCCGTACAGCTTTGGAGGCCGAGAGTGAAAATGGTGGCCTCCCAATCTCTGCCCCGGAGGAGCCGAAAACTTGGAGCCCACTCCTCAGTGAGCCCCCAGAGAAAAGCAATCACTCCCGTCTCTCCGGTCTCCGGCCACACTCCATGCTCATCCAGCCTGTGACCGAGTATTTCTATCTCTGGCACCCGACCCCATGTGGAGTTTCCAAACCCAGCAGATCCCTGCGGTGCGCTCCTGTGCCGCTCCTCCTGGGGGAGGAAGGGGAGTCTCCCCGGATCTGCCACTTGTTGGGTCCCTGCTGGAGGAGCAGTGGCCCGACTGTGGCGCGAATCATGGTTTATGGCAACCCCAAGCTGAGAGCCCGCGCCTTGGCTCCGTCTCTGCAGCCAGCTTCTCTGCTCCGATATCTGGGAGCTCTGCCGCACTCAGGCACCCCCAGTCTTTGTGTGACCCCCAAGGGCCCTGAGACCACACTGTCCCACAAGGGTTCCACCCCCTGCTTAGCCACTGGAGCGACATCCCTCAGCAGAGCCGACTTTTAAAAGTTCCGATTTTGTGCTCCGCTCTTTATCACTTGTCGGTAACGGCTGATGGAGGCCCCCTCCCCCACCATCTATCTTCCCGAATATCATCTTGGATTCACTTCTCCTCACATCCTACCTTCCAGAAAGTGGTCGCTTTTCTGTTCAGAGAGTTGCTGCTATTCTTTTCTTTGATCTCCTGTTGAGTTCATAGGTGTTCAGAATGGTTTGATCCCTATCCAGCTGAATTCCTGGGACCAGACAAAATTTAGGTCTCCTGCTCCTCCGACATCTTGCTCCTCCCAGACCAGAGTTTATTTTCTAAAAGCAATAAAGATGTAAACAGATGGGTTATAGAGGATGTTAGATGGTGGTGAGTAGGCATTGAGAGAAGTGGCTATCTGGGGGTGAGAGTTCTAAGCAGAATACACATGTGAAGTAACTGAGGGAGGAGTGTGGCAGGTGTGTTTGGGCACACAGGGAGGCCACATGATTGGTGAGAGAGGTGAATGGTAGGGTGGTGAGAGGTGAGAATCCTGGAATACACAGGTTTTCCTGGACCAGGTCCACAGAGAAGAGATTGATCAGGAAAAGTTCATGAGTAGCACACACTTGAGCAGGTACTTGGGATCACCAGACTTCCAAAGGGCCTTTCTGGTTTGTGGTCTGGACCATGAGGGGCACAGAGAACATGGTGATTGTGATTATGAACAGTTAACCAAATAGTCCTGGGGCTAGAATGTGTGTACCCAGGGGGGTATAAGAGTGGAAATTGGGGAGAAATGGACAGCTGCTTTGTGGTGTAGAGGCAGATGGGAGAGTATAGAAGGCTTTTTGTGCTGTGTGACGGAGTTTGGATGTAGAGGTGAGGAAATTTTAAACAGAATGGTGTCGGGTGGGGGGTTTGCTTTGACAGTGTGAGGGAGGATGGCTGGAAGGAGAGGAGACTGAAGGCATGAATGTAGTTACACAGAGGAAGTTTGGCTGTCTGACTTCATGTGGGGGCTGTGAGATGGGAGACATTTGGCTTCAGAGAGGTTTGGAAACTAGACACAAATGAGTCAGTAGATTTGGGGACAGTGTGAAGGGGGAAGTGGGGACTACAGAGAGTCCTAGGGTTTCTCTTTTGCCATTTGTTTAATTGTAGTAGAAATATTGATAATTATATGTTATTTCCCAGTTGTCATGATGCTGTGTAACACACCATAAGAAATCTCAGTGGCATATAGCCGTTTATTTAATTTGGGCATTAAAGGAATTTAGCTAATCTAGGCTATATTTGGCTACTCTTCTTTTTTTCTTCATTTTTCCAGTTTTATTTTTTTACTTCAATTAGCTAACATATAGCACATCATTAATTGCAGATGTAGAGTTCAATAATTCATCAATTGCAAATAACACCCAGTGATCATGTAGTTGGCTACTCTTTTTTTTTTAAATTAAATTAAAATTTTTTGTTAGTCACCATACATCATTAGTTTTTGATGTAGTGATCCACAATTCATTGTTTTTGTATAACACCCAGTGCTCCATGCAGTACGTGCCCTCCTTAATACCCATCACTGGGCTAACCCATCCCCTCACTCCCCTCCCCTCTAAAACTCTCAGTTTGTTTCTCAGAGTCCATAGTCTCTCATGGTTCATCTCTCCTTCTGGTTCCCCCCCACCTTCATTTTTCCCTTCCTTCTCCTAATGTCCTCCATGCTATTTCTTATGTTATGTTGTTAGTCATGATATACAGTACATCATTAGTTTTGATGTAGTATTTGATGATTCATTATTTGCATATAAAAAAACACCCAGTGCTCATCACAACACATGCTCTCCTTAATACCCATCACTGGGCTACCCCATCTTCCCACCCCCTCCCCTCTGAAACCCTCAGATTGTTTCCTGGAGTCCATAGTCTCTCATGGTTTGTCTCCACCTCTGATTCCCCCCCTTCAGTTTTCTCTTCCTTCCCCTAATGTCTCCGTGCTATTCCTTATGTTCCAAATATGTGTGAAACTATATGATAATTGACTTTATCTGCTTGACTTATTTCACTTAGCAAAATCCCCTCCAGTTCCATCCATGTCAATGTAAATGGTGAGTATTCATCCTTTCTGATGGCTGAGTAATATTCCATTGTATATATGAACCACATCTTTATACATTCATCTGTTGAAGGGCATCTTGGCTCCTTCCACAGTTTGGCTATTGTGGACATTGCTGCTATGAACATTGGGATGCACGTGCCCCTTCTTTTCACAACATCTGTATCTTTGGGGTAAATACCCAGTAGTGCAATTGCTGGGGCATAGGGTGGCTCTATTTTTAATGTCTTGAGGAACCTCTATACTGTTTTCCAAAGTGGCTGTACCACCTTGCAATCCCACCAACAGTGTAAGAGGGTTACCCTTTCTGCACATCCTTGCCAACATTTGTTGTTTCTTGCCTTGCTAATTTTTGTTATTCTAACTGGTGTAAGGTGGTATCTCAATGGGTTTTGATTTGAATTTCCCTGATGGCTAAAGATGTTGAACATTTTTTTCATGTGTCTGTTAGCCATTGGTAGCAGTATTTGGCTACTCTTAACTGGGTTTGCTCATGCATCTTTGGTCATGTTGGGAAAATACAATTAAAAATAAATAGCTGAGAAATCGTCTTCACAAAAATAGCAGGAAAGAAAACTCTTTTATTATAGAATTAGATTTACCATAATGTGATGTGTATCATAGACAATCTTTGAAGAGATGCAAAGACAAAGAAGATCACCCTTTTTCATAGCCATGCAGACACAAATGAACACACGTGTTCTCAGGGTACCGTTACTAGCTCTCAAGTAAGTGGACATGACAGCACCAACTGTCACAAACAGATCACCCTAGATTTATTTGGTAATTGGGTGACAATACATGTTAGCTAATTGGCTTCATCCTGAAAAAAATGCATTTTCAGTCTTCATGACAGGAGGTGGTCTTACACGTGGATCCTGGTGCCCACTCAGGTTAGGCTCCTACCCTGGCACAGGAAGGGGGAGAGAGGTGTGCTGTCTTCCTTGGTGTGAGCAGTTCAAAGAGAGGGTTCCCAGGTCCTTGGGAAAGACACTCCTGGATCACAAAGCTGGCTAAGGGCCTATCTGTGTTTTTCAATGGACTTATATACATTTCAAAGAGGGAAGAAAGCACCCACAACCACAAGTTTCCTCAAGTAAATGCTATAAGAAAAGGATGGGAAGGGGCTCTCTTTCCTTATTTTCAACAGGGACAATAAGCCCCTTACTTTTAATATATTTTGTGCTAACAGTAGACCTTGGCTTGGTTTGCTCACAGAGCTGTTGTTCATCTGGCTGTTGGCTGGTCTAGGACAGCTGCAGCTGGAAAGGCTGCGCTAGCCTGAGCATGCCCCTCCCGTGGCAGAGGGTGAGGCAATGGTACAAGCAGTTTCCAACCTCCACTAGAGTCACATTTCCTGAACTAACAGTGGCTGAGTCAAGTCACGGGATGGAGCCCAGAAGCAGAGTGTGAAGTCACTAAGAATATGTGGCAGAGGGCGAGCTGGATGTAAAGAAGGCCGAAGGATTTGGGAATATTTTCATCATCAGCCTATCACAGATGGGGCCAAACATGAATTAGTTCAGGATTTGAGTTTGAAACATCTGTGAGCAATCCTGGCAGGGCTAACCCGGGGATGTGGATATTAGGGAAGGAGCTCAGGAGGTAGGTAGGGTTGTTGAAGGTGGAAGTGATGTACCAAGTGGCAGTGTGTGTGCAAGCAGATGCCCTGGAGAGCGTGTGAGGTGAGAAGAGCAGAGAAGGATGGATCCTGAGACCAAATTCCTCTTTCTGTCACTCTGGGGGATGGATTTCCCACCCTCATGGTTGGGGAGAAGGGTCCTGCCCTCTGTATGTGCTCAGGTCCCCATGCTCCTTCCTTCTATTTTCTGTGGCAGGACCCCTGTTTTGCTCCCTGCTGTGTTCACTCCTCAATGAGGCCTCCAGAAAGCAATGTTGCCCTTGGAGTTGTGCATGGGAAGGCTCTGCTTGCATCCCTGGGCTCTGGGTGGCCTCCCTGTGCTCTCTAGCTTCTCTCTTGCAGGTGTGGGCTCTGCCCCTCAAGTGCACATCACAGGGCCAGAGGAGGACGGGGTCCGAGTGGTGTGTAAGGCATCGGGGTGGTTCCCAAAGCCCCAGGTGCAGTGGAGAGCCCTCAGTGAAGAGAAGTTCCTGATGTTCTCTGAGACCCATGTCCAAAATGCTGAAGGGCTGTTCAGTGTGGAGGCTGCTCTGGTGGTGAAACACAGGTCTTCAAGGAATGTGACCTGCTCCCTCCTCAACCCAATCCTGAGCCAGGAGAAGGCGATGGCCATTTTCATCCCAGGTCAGTGCTGTTTCCCTCTCCCAGTAGGACCATAGGGAGGGGGTGGGAGTCCCTGGGTGTGCTGGGTGGGCTGTCCTGGGCTGTGACCCTGACTGTGTGTTTGACCGGACACAGAGGACTTCTTTCCCCGGACTTCTCCCTGGATGTCAGCTTTCGTGGCGATCCTGACCTTGCTGATGCTCTTACTCCTTGGGACTGCCTACTACACCAAGAGAGAACATACTGCAAAGTGCCAGGAGATGCAGGAATGGGAGAAACTCCACAGGGAAAAGGAGGAGGACCAGTGGGCAAAGGAGGAGGCACTGAAGGCCAGAGGTAAGGCAGGACAGTGGCCAAGGCCTGTGAGTGTGGCAGCTGGTGCAGAGGAAAAGTGGACAGAGGACCCTTGCCCTGGACTGGGTGGCTGACGAGGTCCAGAGAGGACAGCTGGAGCTGTGGAGGCTCAATGGATCTAGGGTATAACTTCTAGGGTACTGAGATGAGCATTTGTGGGTTTGTCAGGTGCAATCTTTGCTGTTCTTAGACATGGGAGTTCATGTTTACTTCTCACTCTCTTTCAGATGAACTCCAAGCGGATCTTGGTAAGTTCTGCTTTTCCTCTAGAACTTTCTGTGTCTTCTTTGTAGGAGAGGTTCTGGTTCTTAGCTCACCTGTTTCCTGTGTTGCCTTTCAGACTGGAGGAAATCTGTTTACCTGGCTGGTGAGTGACTGTCCAGATGTCCTTGGGTCTCTTGTTCCACCTAAGTCAAGGTGTCCCCTCTCCTTGTTTCAGGCAGGGACTGAGGACCCTTCCCTGGGGCAGAAGTGGAAGCTGGTGGGAAGCAGAACCCTGTTCCTTGAGCTTTCCTCAATCTGGGCCACTGTTTCCCACCCAGTGCTTGAGAACCTGAGGGTGATGGTGGTCCCTGGAGTCTGTCGTGCGTCTTGGGTTTATTCCAGTGCTGACCTACCTGCCATATTGCTAACTTTTTAGCCTTCAGTGCAACTAGTTCTGTCAGCACTTGGAATCCAAAAGCCAGCTGCTCTGAGATTTTAGTAAAGGAACTATATAAATTAATGTGGTCATTAAGGTTAGGAGTGTGACCTCAGCTATATAATACCAACTAGGGAGAGTGTGTTCTCTCCAGTTTCTGGAAGTTGTGATCACAAACTGATGGGTAGAGGTCTGGACAGACTATGTGTGAGAATGTGGTGGAATGAGCTGTCAATGCCGCCAAATAGCGATTGTGTTATCTCAGAAAGATTGGCCACTTTTACCCTAGAGTTCATCTCAAATCCCTGCCTGAAATCATCTCTCCTTTTGGGTTATTTCTCAAATATCTCTATGCTCAAAATCACTGGATGTAGTAATGATTTTTTTACAATTATGGAATTTTACATATTTAATCCCTATAAAATTTTCATACAATGTATATCAGCACATGGCAGAAGGTCTTCTCTCCAGCCTCTCCCCACTCTGCAGCTAGTGCCACCTATATTCCAGAGGGCAGGCAAAGGTCAGTAGATCAATGCTGAGCAGGCTTGTTCTGACTCAGGTCTCACCAGGGTGTGTTCCTTTTCAGCCTGGAGCAAGGCACAGCTGTATGCAGGTACGTTACTCAGTTTCCTGTTACCTTACCTCCCCTGGCTCAATTCAGCCCCCTTCTATGTCATGGACCCCACACCAGGATGGGGCTGGTGTTCATGCTCCCCTTGCCACTTTTGTCTTCTTCCTCTGAAGACTGCAAGGACTGTCCTTATGAACACAGATCAGCCTCCATTCTGACCCATCCTCTACTGCAGGTCATTGTTAGGGTTAGTAACACTGAACTCTGAACATACTTTGTTCAACTCATAATTTTAATTGGTGCTTTGACAACAGAGAAGTCATTTATAAGAAGAGTTTGGAACAGTGTAGTGACTGTATAATTCAGAAACTGTTGTTTGTAGAGGTTTCAGAAATCAAGCTTTCCTGCTTAGGACTCAGGTTTTCCTAAGTGGATCTCTGGTTCTGAATCCATTTTACCCTGAAATTCCTACTTTTTTGGCTGTGGTTTTGGTTTTCCTGTTTCTTGCAGACCTCTGGTGTGTTGGTCTTCATTTTGCTTCCTCATGCTCTGACTCCCTGTCCAAACTGAGTTTCTTCCTTTAAACATGCTTAGTTGCTGAGGAATTATATACTTTAGAGCAGGTGTTCTGAATCTGAGATCCAGAGCCACCAGGATATTTATGGATTCCTGGGGGTGGGGTCTGTGAGCCACCTGCAATTATATACAATATCTTTTGTATATTTTTGTGTAACAAGAGCAATAACATATATATTATAATCATATATTATTTAATATTTATTGTATATTAAACATTTAACATGATTTATGATATGTATGTATTTTTAAAAACAGCTACTAATAATTTTTCACAAGTATTATCCTTCCTTTTAGGAGAACATTGCACTTACCTGATGGGCTTGAACTTGTTCGGGTTTATTAGAGGCAATGCGTGAAGATTGCAAAAGGAGAAACCTAGAGGAATTAAAATTCTTTACCAGAAAAAGTGAGGTTCAAATCAGGAAAGAAAAAATGTGTTAGGAGAAGAGCAGGGGATGAGAAGGAAAGTAGAGAGCCTGAGATTCCTTTGGAGAGATTTTGGGCAGATAAGTGGTAGAAGAGAGACCACAAATCATAGCCATGGTGGTTTGAGTGGGACATACACAGAGGGTGTGCAAGTTATTTGCATGTATGAAAAGTAATAAACTCCTGACACCTGTTTGAGAGATTTCTGAAAGGAAATCTTTATATTTGTTTTAAGCAGTTTGGAAGTAATCATGTAACCAAGTTTACCTCTGATAATGAGATCATCTTGATCTTCTAGCAGCATTGGGATGGAAGTGTGGTGTGGGGGATCCTAAAGCAATGAAAAGTTATCCAGGGGATCCTTAGCACTGGGAGGAGTTAAGAGTCTGTACCCTTTGAACCTGTGTAATATGTGATTTTTCTTTTTGGCTGTTTCTTTTTATGATCAGGGATATAGACTGTGAGAGCAGAGAAGGGGAAGCCAGAGGTGAAGAAGGCCAAGGGTCCAGATGTGTGAGGCTCCTTAGAGAGCCTCAGTGATTATTGGGATTTATGTGAAAAATGGTGATGAAATAATCATCTTTAGCATCTCCCCCTTCTTTGCTGAATTGATGTGCATGATTTATTTTATTTATTATTTATTCATTATTTTAAAAAATATTTTTATTATGTTAGTCACCATACAGTGCATCATTAGTTTTGATGTAATGTTCAATGATTCATTATTTGCATATAAAACCCAGTGCTCATTACAACACGTGCTCTCCTTAATACCCATCACCACGCTACCCCATCCCCCCACCCCCTCCCCTCTGAAACCCTCAGATTTTTTCCTGGAGTCCATAGTCTCTCATGGTTCGTCTCCACTTCTGATTTCCCCCCCTTCAGTTTTCCCTTCCTTTCCCTGATGTCTTCTGTGCTATTCCTTATGTTCCAAATATGTGTGAAACTATATGATAATTGACTTTCTCTGCTTGACGTATTTCACTTAGCATAATCCCCTCCAGTTCCATTCATGTCGATATAAATGGTGGGTATTCATCCTTTCTGGTGGCTGAGTAATATTCCATTGTATATATGGACCACATCTTCTTTATCCATTCATCTGTTGAGCGTATCTTGGCTCCTTCCACAGTTTGGCTATTTTTTTTAATTAAAAAAAAAGATTTTAGGGGCACCTGGGTGGCTCAGTTGGTTAAGCAGCTGCCTTTGGGTCAGGTCATGATCCCAGGCTCCTGGGATCAAGCCCCACATCGGAGCCTGCTTCTCCTTCTTCTCCCTGTTCTTGCTCTCTCTCCCTATCTCTGTCTCTCTCTCAAATAAATAAAATCTTAAGAAAATATTTTATTTATTTATTTAAGAGCCATTGGAGTGGGTGGAGGGGCAGCAGGAGATAGAGAATCTGAAGCAGATTCCATGCTGAGTGTGGAGCCTGAAGGGGGGCTGGATCCAACCACCCTGAGATCATGACCTGAGCCAAAATCAAGAGCCAGATGCTTCACTGACTGAGCCATCCAGATGCCACTAGAGTGCATGTGTTTTAAAGTATGCCTTGTGTACTAGAATTTTGATCTCCCCCCATTCTTTTCAAGAAAACCTAGCTTTCATGATGGATATGTGGCTAGGGATTGAGAAAACATAATTTGAAATTGAAATCTGGGCATAGATTCTTCTTTTCAAGTTGTTATCCAGCCACTCAGTGGTGTGAAGCTTTATGGCTTGGCTTTCATGGGAAGGCTGTAGCATGATTGCTGTGTGTGTGTCTGTGTGTATGTAAGAAATAAATGCATCAGGGCATGTTTCCAAAAGATATTTCCCTGTAACTCTTGCATCACTGTATTTCAGAAGAATAGATATAGACACCAATGTGTTCAGATTTCTCAAAGCCTTAACATGAAACATGTGGTTCTTTTGTAGATTGGCGGAAGGAGAAGTTCCAGCCCTGTGAGTTACTTTGAGTTCTTTCTGGGTCCCCCCATGGCTGCTGACATCTCCTCAGCCTGCTGTGGTGACACAGATGCTGGTCCCACCAATGGTGGTGGGTTCAGATGGGGCGGTGAAAGTCATATAGCTTGGATTGGTGGGGGTGGATGATAGCAGATGTTAAAGAGATACCCTTCAGTGTTGGAGTTCAGTCTGCTCCTCAAATGCCTGTGACATATTAAATCCCCAGATCAGTCTTTTGGTTACTTCTCCTGATTGGAAAGGTCTACACTTGAGTCACAAGACTCTCATCTCAGGAGGCTTAGCCCTGCCCACATGCATCTAGATGTCTGGGAGAGGGGGTCGTTGATGTGTGCCTTGTTATGTATCAAGGGGAGACCTCAAATGATTGGCAACTCTCTCTGCAGTGTCTGTTACTCTGGATCCAGAGTCTGCACATCCAAACCTTGCTGTTTCTGATGAAAAGTCTACTGTGACCTGGAAGAATACAACTAAGGACCCTGGAAAACACTGTAGCATCTTAGGTCGGGAGGGCATCACATCAGGACGCTGTTATTGGGTGGTGGAGATCAGGAATGGAGACAGAAGTGAGTGGTCTCTGGGTGTCTGTAGAGGAGATGTGGAGAGGACATACTGGTACCAAGAGAGCCCAGAAAGGGGGTTCTGGGCTGTGGGACAATATTTGCAATATTATTGTGTATATTCCAACTTTGTGATTCCGCTATCCTGTAGGCAAGTTCCCCACAGGGTTGGGGTTTTCTTGGACCTCAAGGAAGGGGATGTCTCCTTCTACAACATGACTGATGGCTCCCACATGTTCTCCTTCCCTCTAGCTTCCTCCTCTGGGGCTCTGTTTCCATATTTCATGTTGAGGTCAGGAGATGTGTCCTTGACCATCTGCTCTGTAGTGGGTGGCCCTGCAGAGACCCCAGTGCCCCTTAACAATCTTCCTTCTTCTTTGGAGGAGCCTGTGAGCCTCTCAGGGGTGGGGTTCAACTCAGTCTCTGGTGTTGATGGTGCTCTCCCTGGGGCTGAATGTCCATTACTCCCCTGCAGCCCTGAGGCTATGTCCCCATAGAGCCCCAACACTGTCCCAGACTCCTCATGGTGGCTCTTCCTGGAGCTGCAGACTCCCTAGGGCAAAAGCCTCTGGGCTTAGCCCTGGATGACCTGGTGTCTTGCCTTCCTGCTCTGGATGCAGACTTCCTGGGGTGTGGTTATGAGAATAGTCAGTTCACGCCTTATGCTCAGGTGAGAAGTTAAAAGTTGACTGTTGTCTGTGCTGGTTTGGAGTAGGCTGAATTTTACTATTGGAAGTCATGTTTCTTTTGGTAATGAAAATTATTTCATGGAGTCTTTATATTGTTTGGATATGAAAGGAGATGAGGGCTGAATGACTCTGCAGGATTACATGGTGTTTGTTTTATCTAGCTTGAGTTGTGCAGATGAACCCAGAGGCTACAGGTGGGTCATCAGCTCTATTTTGGGAAATCTACACTCTGACCAGAGACAGTGGCCATCCAAAAATTTCTGGAGAAATGAATGGTGGATGGACTTTAAGAAGAGATGAGTCTAATATTCTATTGTATACAGTTCCTATTCTGCAATGGATGAAACACACTTATCATATCGTAGTAAATTTCTGTTATTTGAAAAACTAATGCTGTGTTAAATCAGGGAATTAAGGATGAGGATCTGGGTTCCCCTTTTGTGTCAACACCAGCTGGAAAGAACAGAATTGCTACCAGAACAAAGATGTGAATGGTGAAGAGAGTTTTCAGATGCCCAGTGAATTGAAGAAAGCATTGATCATGAGCACAGTTCCAGGATCTATGTACTGCCTCTCAGTACTTCCAAGTCCAATGAATAAGGTATCAATCACAGAAAATAAAAAGACACCAGACTATTTAGGACTCAGACCTTCAGGCATGAAGGTGTATTCACTCCACAGGTAGAGAATTCTGACCTGCTGTGCTTCTGGGAGAGATGAGAAGACACAGAATTGGAAATGGAAGAAGGAAGTCACAGATATCAGTTCCTGCCTGTGACCAGGCAGAGAAAAAGGACAATAGTAGCTTTGCATATTTTGTCATATAGATGTGTTTATTTGTATTTATGATCTATTTTCTTCCTCTCTCTTCTAACCCTTATGATTTTATTCAAGTTGTTGATGGTTATATTTAAAATAGAGCCTCTATAGGAAACCAGCAAAATTCTAGAGGAGAACACAGGCAGAATAGTCTTTGACCTTGGCCACAGCAACCTGGTACTAGACATGTCTCAGAAGCAAGGGGAACAAAAGCAAAAATGAACTATTGGGACTTCACCCAGATAAAAAGTTTTTGGCACAGCAAAGGAAACAATCAACAAGACTAAAAAGCAGGGTACAGAATGGGAGAAGCTATTTGGAAATGATATACTTGCTAAAGGGTCTTATCCAAAATCTATAAAGAACACATTAAACTCAACAACCACAAACCAAATAATCCAGTTAAGAAATGGGTAGAAGTTAGACACTTTTTTCAAAAAGACATCCAGATGGCTAACAGAAACATGAAAAGGTGCTCAACATCATTCACATCAGGGAAATACAAATCAAAACCACAATGAGATACCACCTCACATAGTTCAGAATGGCTAAAATTAATGACACCAGAGACAATAGGTGTTGGTGAGGATGTGCAGGAAGGTGAATCCTCTTGCATTGTTTGGTGGGAATGCAAACTGGTGCAGCCACTCTGGAGAAAAGTATGGTAGTTCCAAAAAAGCTAAAAATGGATCTACCGCATGATCCAGCAATTACACTACTAGGTATTTACCCAAAGCATACAGAAATACACATTTGAAGGAGTACACGCACACCGATGTTTATAGCAGCATTATCAACAGTGGCCAAACTATGAGAAGAGCCCAAATGCCCTTGGAATGTTGAATGAATTAAAAAAAAAAGTGGTATACACACACACACACACACACACACAATGGAATACTATTCAGCCATCCAAAAGAATGAAACCCTGCTTTTTGCAATGACATGGATGGAGGTAGAGTGTATTATGCTAATTAAAAGAAGGCAGTCAGAGAAAGACAAATTCCATATGATTTCACTCATATGTGGAATGTAAGAAACAAAACGGGTGAACATTCGGAAGGGGTAAAAGAGAGAGGGAAACAAATGATGACAGACTTTTTTTGTTAAAGATTTCATCTATTTGACAGAGAGAGAGACACACACAGAGAGAGAGACAGAGAACACGAGCGGAGTGGAGAGGGGCAGTGGGAGAGGGAGAAACAGACTCCCTGATGAGCAGGGAGAAGGAGGACATGGGGCTGGATCCCAGGACCCCGGGTTCATGACCTGAGCTGAAGGCTGAAACTTAACTGACTGAGCCACCCAGGGACCCCCCTCCCCCAACGAGAGACTCTTAACTATGGAAAAGAAGCTGAGGGTTGATGGAGGGAGGTGGGTGGGGAATGGGATAGATTGGTGATGGTTATTAAGGAGGGCACTTGTTGTAATGAGCACTGGGCATTATACGTAAATGATAAACCACTGAACACTACTCCTGAAACCAATTTTGAACTGTTTGTCAACTAAATAGAATTTAGGTTGGAGAAGAAATTCTTGAATAAGGTAAATAAATGTATCTTGTAATTTTGTTAACATGGATTTCAATGTTCCTGAAGCAATACTTGTTTTTACTTTAAAAACTTTAGGATTGCTTGAATGTATTGTGGGAGGGAATGGAGAAAATCTCTGGGCATTGCTAGGTCCTGTTCTTCTTTATTAAACTAATTATTGAATAAAGTGAACAGCTCAGCTGAAAGGAGAAAAAAAATATAGTCTCTAGGTAACAGAATAGTCAAGGGGATTGTGACTAAACTTGAGGATTAAATAATATAAAATTGTTGGATTCAGTGGCTGGGACTGCCTGTGTATTTCATTTTGGGGAAAGACTGAGAACTTCTTCATGTGTAAGTGTAGCTTTGTAGTTGGGTGAAAATATGGAGATGTGTTGTTAAATGGAACTTCCAATGTGGGTAAAGTGGTGTATATGGAAGCTGAGTAACTAAAGTTGTGGTCTGTGCCCATTATCAGTTTATTGCCTTTGGGTTCACATCTACCCTGTATTTGCCCAACTTACTGATCCTGAAGCAGGAACCCAGAATAGTTTCTTTCTTGCTATTCAGAAGAATGTTAGCCATTGTCAGTACAGTGCACCAGAAGGACACAGCAAGAAATAGCAGAGGAAAAAGCTCTTCTTGTTCTGGTGCTTTTTTTCTTGATGCTACAATACTACTGCTAGTGGCCTGGAGAAGACCTAGCTTCTCTCACCTTTTAGTGAATGAGTATGGCATTGGAACAGGCTGTATACCAGAGGAGGCTGCTTCCCGGGGAGTCTTGCCAGTTCACTAGTAGGATTTTTCCTGCCAAACAGGCTTGACCTGTGGCATGATGGCAAACTCCTTTCCCTTCCTGGGGACCCTGGTCCCACCTTCTCCAATAAACAGAATCTCTGTCTTACCTCTTCCAAATGTCTTCCTTCTTTGGGTGCTCTACCTCAGCCTTAGATGTAGTGTCTGCTTCCTGTATCTCCCATTTCTGATTTCTTTAGAGCTTTCTTTTACCTCTTTCATAGTTAAACACATTTTGCTAGTTAATAAATCTTTATGTCAAATTTTCCCTGTCAAAATGACTGATGTGATTTCTGCCTCCTGACTGGACGCTAACTGATATGAACATCTAAACTGAACTGTATCTTGGAGGAGGGCACTGGACTGCTTGCAGTATGTGGGGAGGGTAGTGGAGGAATTTTCAAATTTATTAAAATGGTTCACCTCAACAATAAAGTCATAGATGTACTCTTTGGGACCTTTGTATGTATTTTAAATACTTTATATGTTAATATATTCTGACATGTTTTCTTCCCCTTCCATATACCTTGTGGCTTTATGACACTGGATTACTTTTGGATGGTCTATGGGCACTTTCCTTTGAAATAGAGAGGGAAGGAAGGTATGGATGTGATATGAATTATCCACACACATAAGAGGAATCTTTTGAAACAAGTGGACAAATTGTCCATGTAATTCCAGAAAGAATAGTTAAAATCATCACTCTTGTGAGGAGTGGGGTCAGCATCATGGCAGCATGAGTCCTTCCATTTGTTTCTCCCCTTTGATTTACAATTAGTAGGACATCCAAACCCCAACAGAGGTTCCTCTGCATAGCACACCCAGACGCCAAAGAGATCCATCCATGTTTACATCTGAAGGGGTGTGGATTGGGCCTCATGGAGACCAGAGCCCAGGCAGCAGTGGTAAGGCCTATTACCTTGGCTTCTACACTGGTGGCAACATCTGTGACCCCTCTGGCAGAGAGGGTGGGGGTGGAAAGGGGTGAGTGAAGAGCTACCTGACCCTGTGGGCTCCATCTGGAGGACTCCAGAGCTGTTAACTTGCAGAGCAGGTCCTCTGAGGCAAAGCATCTGTGACTGGGTGGGGGTGAGGGGAAAGAAAATTCAATGGAAGGAGGCAGACAAGATGAAACAGTTTATGCCCCATCTGTCATGGGAATTCAGCAAGAGAACACCCAGCCCCACCAGGACTCCTGAACTTGAGGATCCCCCTCTTGGACTGTGGGGCACCCCCAAAGCCCAGGGGATTAGTACATCATGCCTGTACTTGGTTGCCAGCTTCCCACTTTCCTTTTGAGCCTGGTCTTAAATAGCCACCAAAGCAGCTCTGGCAAGAGAAATAAAAAACTTGTGCTATTCTGCTACCTGCTATAATACAAAAGAAGAGCCTCTAATTGCCAACCTGTGAACTGTTAAAATTGTCTTACGTACATGCAAAAAGTGTTTACTACTTCAAATGATCTGGCAGAGGAAAATCTCATTAAAGAGCATGAAAAATCATGGTAACATGATTTTGCTGAAAGAAAACGATGATTCTTGGGAGGGGGGAAGATGGTGGAGGAGTAGGGGACTCTATTTCAACTGGTCCCCAGAATTGAGCTGGATATCTACCAGACCACTCTGAGCACCCATGAAACTAGCCTGAGATGTAAGAAGATCTGATCTCTACAAACAGAATATCGTAGGCAGTTGGTTTTGAGGTACGAAGCGGGGAGCCGTGATTCTGTGGGCAGATATTGGAGGATAAATGGCACCGGAAGGTTGCCTGGCCATGGGGATCCTACACTGCCAGTGAGTGACAGCCTGGCGCGCTGGGGACTGGGCACAGACTTGCAGACTGGTAGTGGCAGGGAAAGGACTCTAGGGCAGCCTCTAGGGCGGGAACCCGGAGCCATGGGGTCACGTGCCCGAACTGGGAGTGGCTGGCGGTTTTAGAAGCACAAAGGACAGAGACAGGCCCGACTTGGAGGCAGGACTGGGAGCGCTGCAGAGGGACGCACAACCCAGGACACTGCAGTTTATAGCAGCACAGACAGAAACGGAGACAGTGTGGCCTAGAGAGCTCACTAAAGAACAGACTGCAGTCTCTCTGCTTTGAGGTAGAGGGTTGGAAACGGTCTCTTCTGCTCTGACTTGCAGAAGAGACACAGAAAGCCACCAGGGAAAGCCGCCAGAGAACACAAGCCCCCCAAACTGATTCCCCCTGAGCCCATACCCCACCACAGCTGGGCAGGGTAACTCCGCCCAAATAGGGTTGCCTGAGTAACAGCAGGGCAGGCCCCTCCTGCAGAAGACAGGCTGGGAAAACAAGAGGCCAGCAACCCTAAAGTCCCAAGAAAACAGGTGCATCTTGCTTGGGTTTTGGTCAATAATTTGGACTCTATACATTCCCTCAACCACCCATCAACAGAATGACTAGGAGGAGGAGCCCCCAATATAGAAAAGACTCAGAGATTATGACTTATGCTGCAGATTTACAAATGGATGCAAATATAACCAAGATGTCAGAGATGGAATTCAGGCTAGCAATGGTGAAGACAATGGCTAGAATGGAGAAGTCAATTAATGGCAACATAGAGTCTCTAAGGGCAGAAATAAAACGTGAATTGGCAGAACTTAAAAATGCTATCAATGAGATCCAATCCAATCTAGATAATCTAACAGTTAGGGTAAGTAAGGCAGAAGAACAAATAAGCGACCTAGAAGACATGATAATAGATAAAAAGGGGAAAGAGGAGGCCAGGGAAAAACAACTCAGAATCCATGAAAATAGAATCAGAGAAATAAGTGACACCATGAAGCGTTCCAATGTCAGAATAATTGGAATCCCGGAGGGAGTGGAAAGAGAGAGAGGACTAGAAGATACATTTGAGCAAATCATAGCTGAGAACTTCTTTAATCTGGGGAATGAAACAAACATTCGTGTCCTAGAGGCAGAGAGGACCCCTCCCAAGATCAAGGAAAACAGGCCAACACCCTGGCATGTAATAGTAAAACTTGCAAATCTTAGAACCAAGGAAACCATCTTAAGGGCAGTTAGGGGGAAGAGATTCCTTACATACAGAGGGAGGAACATCAGAATAACGTCAGACCTATCCACAGAGACCTGGCAAGCCAGAAAGGCCTGGCAAGACATATTCAGGGTACTAAATAAGAAGAACATGCAGCCAAGCATACTTTATCCAGCAAGGCTTTCATATAGAATGGATGGAGAGATGCAGAGCTTCCAAGACTGGCAGGAACTGAAAGAATATGTGACCACTAAGCCAGCCCTGCAAGAAATATTAAGGGGGTTCTATAAAAGGAGAAAGACCCCAAGAGGGATATAGAACACAAATTTACAGAGACAATCTATAAAAACAATGTCTTCACAGGCAACATGATGACAATTAATTCATATGTTTCAATAATCACTCTCAACATGAATGGCCTAAATGCTCCCATAAAATGGCACAGGGTTGCAGATTGGATAAAAAGACAGGACCTATCCATATGCTGCCTACAAGAGACTAATTTTGAACCTAAAGATACATCCAGACTGAAAGTGAAAGGATGGAGATCCATCTTCCATGTCAGCGGACCTCAAAAGAAAGCTGGGGTAGAATTCTGATATCAGACAAATTAGATTTTTTTAATTCTTATGTTAATCCCCATACATTACATGATTAGTTTTAGATGTAGTGTTCCATGATTCATTGTTTGTGAATAACACCCTGTGCTCCATGCAGAATGTGCCCTTCTCAATACCCACCACCAGGCTAACCCATTCTCCCACCCCCTCCCCTCTAGAACCCTCAGTTTGTTTTTCAGAGTCCATCATCTCTCATGGTTCGTCTACCCCTCCAATTTCCCCCCCTTCATTCTTCCCCTCCTGCTACCTTCTTCTTCTTTTTTTTTCTTAACATATATTGCATTATTTGTTTCAGAGGTACACATCTGAGATTCAACAGTCTTGCACAATTCACAGTGCTTACCAGAGCACATACCCTCCCCAGTGTCTATCACCCAGTCATCCCATCCCTCCCACCCCACCCCCCACTCCAGCAACCCTCAGTTTGTTTCCTGCAATTAAGAATTCCTCATATCAGTGAGATCATATGATACATGTCTTTCTCTGTTTGACTTATTTCGCTCAACATAATACCCTCCAGTTCCATCACATCATTGCAAATGGCAAGATCTCATTCCTTTTGATGGCTGCATAATATTCCATTGTATATCTATACCACATCTTCTTTATCCATTCATCCAGACAAATTAGATTTTAAACTAAAGTCTGTAATTGGAGACACAGAAGGACACTATATCATTCTCAAAGGGTCTATCCAACAAGAAGATCTAACAATTGTAAATATCTATGCCCCCAACATGGGAGCTGCCATCTACATAAGCCTACTGTTAACCAAAATAAAGAGTCCTATTGATAACAACATGTTAATTGTAGGAGACCTCAATACTTCACTCTCAGCAATAGACAGATCATCTAAGCAGAAAATCAATAAAGAAACAAGAGCTTTGAATGACACACTGGACCAGATGGACCCCATAGATATTTACAGAACATTCTACCCTAAAACAACAGAATACTCATTCTTCTCGAGTGCACATGGAACTTTCTCCAGAATAGACCACATACTGGGTCACAATCAGGTCTCAACCGATAACAAAAGATTGAGATTATTCCCTGCATATTCTCAGACCACAATGCTCTAAAACTGGAACCCAATCACAAGAAAAAATTTGGCAGAAATTCAAACACTTGGAAGCTAAAGACCACTCTGCTCAAGAATGTTTGGGTCAACCAGCAAATCAAAGAAGAACCTAAACAATTCATGGAAATCAATGAGAAGGAAAACACATCAGTCCAAAACCTATGGGATACTGCAAAGGCGGTCCTAAGGGGGAAATACATAGCCATCCAAGCCTCACTCAAAAAAATAGAAAAATCCCGAATTCACCAACTAACTCTACACCTTAAAGAACTAGAGAAAAAGCAACAAATGATGCCCAAGCCATGCATTAGAAGAGAAATAATTAAAATTAGAGCAGAAATCAATGAATTAGAAACCAGAAACACAGTAGATCAGATCAACAAAACTAGAAGTTGGTTCTTTGAAAGAATTAATATTATCAATAACCCACTGGCCAGACTTATCCAAAAGAAAAGAGAAAGCACCCAAATTAATAAAATTATGAATGAAAGGGGAGAGATCAAAACTAACACCAAGGAAGTAAAAACAATGATTAGAAATTATTATCAACAACTATATGCCAATAAACTGAGCAATCTGGATGAAATGGATGCCTTCCTGGAAACCTATAAGCTGCCAAGGCTGAAACAGGAAGAAATTGACAACCTGAATAGGCCAATAACCAGTGACGCGATTGAAGCAGTGATCAAAAACCTCCCCAAAACAAGAGCCCAGGGCCTGATGGATTCCCTGGGGAATTCTACCAAACATTAAAAGAAGAAACAATAGCTATTCTACTGAAGCTGTTTCAAAAAATAGAAACAGAAGGTAAACTTCCAAACCTATTCTATGAGTCCAGCATTACCTTAATCCCCAAACCAGGCAAAGACCCCATCAAAAAGGAGAATTTCAGACCAATATCCCTGATGAATATGGATTCCAAAATCCTAGCTAATAGGATCCAAAAATACATTAAAAGGATTATCCACCATGACCAAGTGGTATTTATCCCCGGGATGCAAGTGTGCTTCAGCATTTGCAAATCAATCAATGTGATAGAACACATTAATAAGAGGAGAGAGAAGAACCATATGGTCCTCTCAATTGATGCAGAAAAAGCATTTGACAAAATACAACATCCTTTCCTGATTAAAACGCTCCAGAGTGTAGAGATAGAGGGAACATTCCTCAAGTTCATAAAATCCATCTATGAAAAACCCACAGCAAATATCATCCTCAATGGGGAAAAGCTGAGAGCCTTTCCCTTAAGATCAGGAACACGTCAAGGATGCCCACTCTCACCACTGTTGTTCAACATAATACTAGAAATCCTAGCAACAGCAATCAGACAACAAAAAGAAATAAAAGGTATTCAAATTGGCAAAGAAGAAGTCAAACTCTCTCTTTTCGCAGATGACATGATACTTTATGTGGAAAACCCAAAAGACTCCACCCCCAAATTACTAGAACTCATACAGCAATTCAGAAGTGTGGCAGGATACAAAATCAATGCACAGAAATCAGTTGCTTTCTTATACATTAACAACGCAACTGTAGAAAGAGAAATTAGAGAAACGATTCCATTTACAATAGCACCAAAAACCATAAGATAACTTGGAATAAACCTAACCAAAGAGGTAAAGAATCTATACTCTAGGAACTACAGAACACTCATGAAAGAAATTGAAGAAGACACAAAAAGATGGAAAAATATTTTATGCTTATGGATCAGAAGAATAAACATTGTTAAAGTGGCTATGCTACCCAGAGCAATCTATACCTTCATTGCCATCCCAATCAAAATTCCAATGGCATTTTTCAAAGTGCTGGAACAAACAATCCTAAAATTTCTGGAATCAGAAAAGACCCTGAATCACCAAGGAAATTTTGAAAAAGAAAAACAAACCTGGGGGCATCACGTTGCCCGATTTCAAGCTATAAGACAAAGCCATGATCACCAAGACAGCATGGTACTGGGACAAAAACAGACATATAGACCTATGGAACAGAATAGAGAACCCAGATATGGACCCTCAACTCTACGGTCAAATAATCTTCAACAAAGCAGGAAGAAACATGCAATGGAAAAAAGACAGTCTCTTCAATAAATGGTGCTGGGAAAATTGGACAGCCACATGCAGAAGAATGAACCTCGACCATTCTCTAACACCATTCACAAAGATCAACTCAAAGTGAATGAAAGACCTCAATGTGAGACAAGAATCCATCCAAATCCTAGAGGAGAAGATAGGCAGTAACCTCTTTGACATCGGCCACAGCAACTTCTTTCAAGATACATCTCCAAAAGCTAGTGAAACAAAAGCAAAAATGAACTTTTGGAACTTCATCAAGATGAAAAGCTTCTGCACAGCAAACGAAACAGTCAACAAAACAAAGAGGCAACCCACAGAAGGGGAGAAGAGATTTGCAAATGACACTACAGATAAAGGGCTGGTATCCAAGATCTATAAAGAACTTCTCAAACTCAACACCCCAAAAACAAATAATCAAGTCAAAAAATGGGCAGAAGACATGAACAGACACTTCTCTGAAGAAGACATACAAATGGCTAACAGACACATGAGAAAATGTTCATCATCATTAACCATCAGGGAAATCCAAATCAAAACCACATTGAGATACCACCTTACATCAGTTAGAATGGCAAAAATGGACAGGGAAAGAAACAACAAATGTTGGAGAGGTTGTGGAGAAAGGGGAACCCTCTTACACTGTTGGTGGGAATGCAAGTTGGTACAGCCACTTTGGAAAATAGTGTGGAAGTTCCTCAAAAAATTAAAAATAGAGCTACCCTATGACCCAGCAATTGCACTCCTGGGTATTTACCCCAAAGACACAGATGTAGTGAAAAGAAGGGCCATATGCACCCCAATGTTCATAGCAGCAATGTCTGCAACAGCCAAACTGTGGAAAGAGCCGAGATGCCCTTCAACAGATGAATGGATAAAGAAGATATGGTCCATATATATAATGAGATATTCCTCAGCCATCAGAAAGGATGAATACCCAACTTTTACATCAACATGGATGGGACTGGAGGAGATTATGCTAAGTGAGATAAGTCAAGCAGACAAAGTCAATTATCATACGGTTTCACTTATTTGTGGAACATAAGGAACAGCATGGAGGACAATAGGAGAAGGAAGGGAAAAATGAAGCGGGGATATCGGAGGGAGAGATGAACCATGAGAGACTATGGACTCTGAGAAACAAACAGGGTTTTAGAGAGGAGGGGGGTGGGGGGATGGGTTAGCCTGGTGATGGGTATTAAGGAGGGCGCATACTGCATGGAGCACATGGATCACCACATAAAAAACTAATGATGTATGGTGACTAACATAACATAATAAAATAAAATAAAAAAAGAAAGGAGCTTTTATACTGAAACGAAAAAAATGAACATACAGAGAACTCTGAGTAAGCTGATGGACAGAGTCAGAAACTAACTCTATTTTAAAATTGGGTATTAAACACTTTAGTGTCGACCTCAGAGAGTCGGGGACCTGGGTCAGCGAAGGAACTGAGAAAAAGAGACGTCAGTATAGCGAGGCACAGGGGACCCCGAACAAACAGCCCAAGGTGCCGAGGTTTATTTTCCATACTCTTATATACCTTCTACAGCGATATAGATCTATAATAATTTACAGCAGGGGCTTAATAAGGCACATTCTTCCACATACACAGGGTTAGTCAAGTGAAGCAATGGGAGCGGAGAAGGAATAAAGAAATCTGTAACTGGCTGTGATCAATTAATTGTAAACACCATTGTACTCAGACCTTAACACAGGACAAGAGAACAAAGAAGGGAATGCACAGTGTGCTGTTTACAACTGGCTTCCTATCTACAAAACATCTTCTGCTGCGTACTTTAGAACAGACCACACACATCCCAAGGGCATTTCACTCTGATCCTTTCGGGTTATTTTTAACTCTGCAATCTCAAGTTTTCTCAGAGATCTCGGAGTCTGAACGAACATGCACTAGTGGTCGTTATGGCGTTGTTTCCCACACTTTAGGATAGCATAATGGGTAAAGTTATTAACAACAATTATAGCTACTACAATTGGTAAAAAACCCACAACAGGATAAGAGATAATTTGACAGCAAAAATATAAAAAAGGAGGAGGAAATTGATAACAACTGTGTAGGCAAATGACAATAAGTTGCCAACATAGAAAAGCACCTTTTAATCTATGAGACAGTTTGTATAAACCTCAAGGGAACTGAAAACAAACACCTAGAGCAGAGACAACATTAAAAAGGGGGAAACTGAGTGAATCATCATGGAAAAACTACCAACTTACAAAGGTAGACAGAAACACAAGGAAAAAGAAATAACAGGGATACAAAGCAACCAGAAAACAAAAGATAAAATGACAATAGTAAGTCTTTAGGTATCAAAAATCACCTAAATGTAAATAGGTCAAGTTTACCAGTCAAAAGACACGGAGTGCCTCCCTAAAATAAAAACATAGACTCAAGTATATGATGCATTCAGAAGGCTCATTTTAGCTGTAAGGACAGATGTAAGTTCAAAATGAAGGAGTGGATGATGGTATCCCAAGCAAATAGTAATGCAAAGAAAGCAGGCATAGCCATACAAGGTCAGACAAGATAGCCATCAAGTCAAAAATAAATACAAAATACAAAGAAGATTACTGTATACTAATTACCAGGTCAATTCATTAAGATCTAACAGCCATAAATACATATGTTCCCAATACCTGGGTATTGAAATTCATTAAACAAATACAGATCTTAAGGGAGAAATAGACAACAATCCAGTTAAGGGGTTCTCAATACTACACTGTGAACAATGGATGGATCGTCCAGACACAAAATCAGCAAGGAAACATTGGAATGAAACCACACTTTCGAACAAATGACAGACATTTACAGAACTGGGATTGGGAGAATGAGTAAATTCTTCCCAGGTCACTGACTGAAGCACCCATGTGGGCAGTACATGCACTCACTCTCTGCAAATCATTCACTGACATCACAGTGACTGAAGAATGTGGTTGAGACACTCTGGGCATTATTGTGTCCATTCAGGTGTCTGTCCCCACATATATCAGGGCTGAATGCAAGGAGGTACTTGCCCCTCCCTTTTACTTTCTCTGTTTCTTCCTCCTTTTCTTCCTCCCTCCATCTATTCTCCCTTTCTCCCTCCATCTGTTCCTTCTTCCTTCAAGCTCTTTCCATTTTTACACCATCTTCTTGTCTATTTATTTTTCTTCTAATATCTTATTTACCTATTGCTAATTAATGAGTACAATAAAATTTCTTAAAGTGTCTATAAGAATGTCTTTTCCTTGTTGTAAGACTTTTATCTTATGTAGCTCAGGGCTTGGGTAGAAGTGATGCCTCCTCACCTCCCCTGGAATCTCAGCCTTTGGAAGCAGAGTGGATTGCCTATTCAGAGGGTGCTGGGGCAGGTGACTCCTGTCATATGCACTGTTCAGCTGATGTCTGGGTGGGCCTCAGAAACCTCCAACTCTTGGGAGTGATAGGGTCTTAAGGAATTTTTAGAGGCTCCTTTGGTTGGATATTTCAGTTAGGGGATGACAATTTCCATTGCGAGGGTCTGTGCTCACCAGGGGGGCAGATGTGTGAGCTCAGAGGATGGTGATCATTCCCACTGTGGCCTTAGACTTCTCATAGCAGGCTGCCAGGGCAAAACTCAGCCCAGTAGCCAGTTCCATGCTAGTTAGAGGAGGAAGGAAAAATTTGAAAGGCCAAAGAAATATTATCATTGCGTGCATGTGTGTGTGTTCTCTCATATTCCACTTTTTTCTAGATAGCTAATAAGTAGAAAACAGTTCTTTAAACTTTACCCTACAGTGGAAGATAATCCACCAAACTCTTCATCTTAACAGTGTCAAAATAAATGAAACTCTTTGCAAGCCAGAATGAGTGACATGATATATGCAAAGGGCTGAAAGGAAAAAACTTACAACCAGGAAGAATCTACCCAGCAAGACTCTCATTCAGATTTGAAAGAGAGATAAATACCTTCCTAGAGAAACAAAAGATAAAGGAGTTTATCACCACCAAACCAGCCTTACAGTAAATGTTAATTTAACTTATTAAGATAGAAAATGAATGGCCATAAATGGCATAAGTAAATTATGAATAAAAAAGTAAAACAAAAAATATGTAAAATATGATCACATGTACATAAAAGATGGAGGAGAGACAGAAAAAGGAAGAGAGATTTTTTTTTAAAGAATGTGTTTGGACTCAAGTGACTTTTCAATTAATCTAGACTGCTGTATACTCAGGATATTATATGAGAACTTCATGGTAACTGTAAACCTAAAATCTGTAAAAGATATACAAAATTAAAGAAGAGAGAGTCAAACATAACACTACAAACACACATTAATTACAAAGAAAGAGGGAGATAAGGAAACAGGAACAGAGAAGAGAAGTCCAAAAAAAAAAAAAAAAAAACCAAAACAGAAAAGAAATAACAAAATGGCAGTAAGTAATACCTATCAATAATTATATTAAATGTAAATGGCCTAAGTGTTCCAATCAAATAACATAGGGTGGAGAATGGATAAATGAGCAAGATCTATCTATTTGGTGCCTACAAGAGATCATCTCAGATGCAGAGACACATACAGTCTAAAAGATAAGGGATGGAAAACATACCATGCATTTGGAAGCAAAAAAATAGCAAAACAAAACAAAATAAAGAACCTGGAGCAGGAATACTTATCTCAGACAAAATAGTTTGAAACAAAGACCATAACAAGAGATAAAGAAAGACATTACATAATGCAAACAGATCAATTCAACAAGAGGACATAACAATTCTAAATATCTACTCACCCAACACTGAAGCACCTAAATACATAAAGCAAATATTACCTGAGAGAAGGAGACAAAATGATGTAACACAACAATAGTAGGGGACTTTAAACACCACATACATCAATGGATAGATCATCAAGGCAGAAAATCAATAAGGAAATGGTGTCTTTGAATGACAAAAGACCATATGGACATATAAAGAACATTCCATCAGAAAACATCAGATTATACATTCTTTTCAAGTGTATATGGAACACTGTCTAGAATATATCACATGTTAGGACACAAAACAAGCCTCAATAAGTTTAGAAACATTGAATGCATACCATGCAAATTTTTTGACCCCAGTGGTATGTAACTGGAAATCAATCACAAAAAAAAGACTAGAAAGCACACAAACACATGGAGGCTAAGCAACATGATACTAAACAACTAGAAAGTCAACAAAGCAATCAAAGAAGAAATAAAAACACACATGGAAACTAATGAAAATGACAAAACAATGGTAAAAAAAATCTTCAAAACACAGGGAAAGCAGTTTCAAGAGAGAAATGTTGAGGGATACCGCCCTACCTGGAGAAACAAGAAAAAGCTCTAATAAACCATCCAACATGATCTGTAAAGAAATGAGAAAAGAAGTACATATAAAGCTCAAGGTGACTAGAAGGAAGGAAATAATAAAGATCAAAGCAGAAATAAATGGCATAGGGACTAAAAGTCAATAGAAAAAAAATCAGTGAAACAAAGAGCTGGTTTTCTGAAAAGATACAGAATTGACAATTTGTTAGTTGGACTCCTCAAGAAAAAAAGAGAAAGGACCCAAATAAATAAAGTCAGAAATGAGAGAGGAGAAGGAACAACTGACAGCATGGAATGCAAAGGATTATGAGAGAACACTATGACAAGCTGTATGCCAGCAAGTTGGACAACCTAGAAGAGATGGATAAATTCCTAGAAACATACAATCTTCCAAAACTGAATCAGGAAGAAATAGAAAATCTAAGCCAACCCATTCCAATTGAAATTGAAGTGTAATAAAAAAAACTACTAAAAACAAAAGTTCAGGACCAGATGGCTTCTCAGGTGAATTCCACCAAACATTTAGAGTTTTCACCTATTCTCCTTAAATGATCTCCAAAACAGAAGAGGAAGGAAGCTCCAAATATATTTTATGAGAGCAGAATTAAACTGATACTCAAACCAGGGAAAGACACCACAAAAAGAACTCCACAGGCCAATATCTCACATAATTATAGATGCAAACCACATTTAACAGTACACTATTTGGATCATTCACCATTATCAAGTGCAATTTATTTTAGGGATGCAAGGATGGTTCAATATTTGCAAATAATTCAATGTGATAAATCCCATTGGAAAAAGAGAATATCATGTGATCATCTCCATAGATGCAGAAAAAAATTCATTTAACAAAACTCAACATCTATTTATTTTAAAAACTCCAATGAATGGGTTTAGAGGGAATATACCCTAAGATAACAAAGGCCATCTATGAGAAGCCAACAGCCAACATCTTGCTCAATGGAGAAAAATTCAGAGTTCTTCCTCTAAGTTCAGCAACAAGACAAGGATGTCCATTCTCTCTGCTTTTATTCAAAATAATACTGAAAGTCCTGGTCATAGCAATCAGACAAGAAAAAGAAATTAAAGGCATCCATACTGTTAATGAAGTAAAACTGTCACTATCTGAAGATGACATGATAATATACATAGATAACCCTAACAACACCACCAGAAAACTCCTAGAAGTTAAATGAATTCAGTAAAGTTGCAGGATACAAAATTAATACTCACAAATCAGTAGTGTTTCTATACACTAATAACGAAGGAGCAGAAAGAGAAAGTAAGGAAAACAATTCCATTTACAATTGCACCAGAAGGACAAAAATACTTAAGAATAAACTTAACCAAAGAGGTGAAAGACCTGTACTCTGAAAACTATAACATATTGATGAAAGAAATCAAAGATGACAGAAACCAATGGAAAGATACATCATGCTTGTGGATTGGAAGCATTAATGTCTATACCTACTGCCCAAAACAGTCTGCAGATTCAAGGTAATCCCTATAAAAATACCAGTAGCATTTTTCTCAAAACTAGAACAAATAAGACTAAAAATTTATGGAACCACAAAAGACCCTGAATAGCAAAAGCAATGTGGAAAAAGAAGAACAAAGCTGGAGGGATCACAATTTCAATCTCAAGATATACTATGATGTTGTAGTAAGGAAAACAGTACAACACTTGCAAAAAAATAGACACATAGGTTAATGGAAGAGAATAGAAAGCACGGAAATAAACTCAATCCTGTGATCAGTGAATCTATGACAGTGGACACAAGAACACACAAAAGGGAAAAGACAGTCTCTTCAAAAAAAAAAAGATGCTGGAAAAGGTAGGAAGCAACATATGAAAGAATGACTCTGGATCACTTTGTAGCACTGTAGACAAGAAAAAAGTCAAAGTGGATTAAAGGCCCAAATGTGAGACCTGAAACCATGAAACTCCTGGAAGAAAACATAGGGAATAATTTCTTTTACATCAGCCATAGGAATATTTTTCTAGGTATGTCTCCTCAGACAAGGGATAGGGTAAGAAATACAAACTATTGGGAATACATGAAAATAAAATGCTTTTTCATAGCAAAGGAAACCATCAACAAAACAAAAGGTAACCTACTGAATGGGAGAATATATCTGGAAACGATATATTCCATAAGGTGTTAATATCCATTATATAAAGAATCTATACAAGTCAACCTCCCAAAGCCCCCAGTGAACCTGATTAATAAATGGGCAGAGGACCAAAACAGATAATTACCAAAGAAGACATAAAGATCACCAGTAGACACATGAAAAGACACTTGAGATCACTCATCATCAGGGAAATATAAATCAAAACCACAATGAGATATCACCTCACACCTGTCAGAATGGCTAAAATAAAAAAGGCAAGAAATAAATTTTGGTGATGATGAGAAAAAAGAATCCTTGCACACTGTTGTTGGGAATGTAAATTAGTACAGCCTGGGTGGAAAACAATATGGAGGTTTCTAAAAAAAAAAAAATTAACAATAGAAAGACCATGTGATCCAATAATATTACTAGGGATATTGATGTGGGGTCCGTGAGCAAGCAGTCAAGAAATAATTCTTGAAATGTTTTTGGTGCAAAAAGATGCTTTTATTTTAGCACAGGGACAGGACCCATGGTCAGAAAGAGCTGCACGGGTATTGTGAGGTGTAACTGATTATATATTTTTTATTTAGTGGGGGTTAGGAAAAGCATAAATCTGTGAGGAATTTGGAAGCAAGGCTTCCAGGATCTTGAAGGACTAGCTGCTGTTAAGATAAGATTATTTACTACTGTCTAGTAAAACATTAGTCCTGAGACCCTTCAGATATATATCAGTGGGCCATATGTTTGAAGGATGATTGATAGCATATATATTGCGGGGGGTGTTTATGGTTATCATAGGGAAGCAATACCAGTAAGAACAAAGCTATAGTGGTCAAACATGAAAGGAAGTCCTTGAGGGAGCTATAGGAGTGTTAACCATCTGTAAGCCTGAAGACTACAAGCTGCAGCAAAGTCCAGCCTTTGTTCTGTTTTCTCTCATCAGGTATTTACCCAAAGGAAATGAAAGCACTAATTTGAAAAGATATATGCACCCCTATGTGTACTGCAGCATTTTTTACAATAGTCAAGATATGGAAGCAACCTAAGAGTCCACTGATAGATGAATGGATAAGGAGGAAGAGGTATATGCCCAATGGAATATTATGTATGCAACCAGGAAAAAGGATGGGATCCTGCTGTTTGTGACAACATGGATGGACCTAGAAGGTATTATGCTAAGTGAAAGAAGTCAGACTGGGGAAGACAAATATCATATGGTTTTATTCATATGTGGAATTTAAAACACCAAACAAATGAATAAACAACAAACAAAAAGCAGAATCAGATCTATAAACACAGAGAACAAACCCATGGTTGCTGGAAGGGAGGCAGGGTAGGGGGATGGGCAACATGGGGGAAGGGGAGTGAGAGATAGGCTCCCAGATAGATGGTAGGTACACTCGTGGTGACCATAGCATAATGTTTAACTTGTGGAATCACTATGTTGTACACCTGAAACAAATGTGTCATTGTCTGTCAACTACACTGAAATTAAAAAAAATCATAAAAAATTAAAATAAAAAGTCTTAAAAAATTAAAATAAATTAAGCTTTATGTCATGTTTTTAATAAGTAGGTTTAATCCTTTCCACCAAGTGGCACATTATAGAATCATACTTCGTTCTACCTTAGCCCTAGTTTTATGGCTTTCATATTTCTCTGGAACTGCTTCAAATTCACTTGGAGCAACTAAAGATAAGAAGTACTATATGGCTGTTAAAGTAGAAGTACAATATTAACCCCACTACAATTAGGATGATTTATATTTGAGCAAGAAAAATCATTCGTGGCCAGAGAACAGCGTTTGTTGATAAAGCAACCTGAAAGGGAGCCTGCTGAGCTGGGGGATGCAGTGAAGTTTGCTGTTTGGTGTCCTTCCTGCAGTGTCTTCAGATGTCCTTCCAAGTGTCCTTCAGGAAAATCTTCCCTGTGCTTTGTCCTTCCTTCCCCTCCCCTCCCACCATGGGATCCAAGGGCTGGCATTCAGGGGAGATAAGCTTCTGGCCATATCATCCTGGGCCATTTCTGAGTCCAAGGTCCCCTTCCTGCTCCTCTTTCACCCTGAATTGTGTGAAGCTGGGGGCTGGGCTGGGCTTGAGGACTAGGGTGTGTGGAGGTATGGGGGGTAGTATCCCTGCAGCTCCAGCCTTCCCTCCTCTGGGATGTTCCTGGATGAAATGTTACTAGATGGCAGGGCTCACATCTTCCTTCTTCTCTGTTTGAATGTATGAGAATGAAGTTTCATAAATACAACTTGTGTAGCCTAGTTCCTGGCACTTAATAAGTACTCAATAAAATTTGAGTTTCTTCCCTGTGTCTTTTAATAAAATTACCCTAATATCTATCAAGCTTTGAGGAGTATCCCTGTGGGGTAGGGATTGGCAGGGACGGTGGGGGGTGGACCTGGAAGCCAATATTGGTTGTTGTTCTTTTGTTCTTTTTCTTTTTCTTTTTTTTATTATGTTCAATTAGCCGACATACAATACATCATTACTTTTTGATGTAGTGTTGTACTTTTGATGTAGTGATGTAGTGTTCAATGATTCATTAGTTGCGTATAACACCCAGTGCTCATCACGTGCCCTCCTTAATACCCATCACCAGGTTACCCCATCCCCCCACCCCCTCCCTTCTGTAACCCTCAGTTTGTTTTCCAGAGTCCAGAGTCTCTCATGGTTCATCTCCTCTCTGATTTCTTCCCATTCAGTTTTCCCTCCTATCCCCTGTGGTCCTCTGCAGTACTCTTTATATTCCACATATGAGTGAAACTATATGATAATTGTCTTTCTCTGCTTGACTTATTTCACTTAGCATAATCCCCTCCAGCTCCATCCATGTCAATGTCAATGGTGGGTATTCATCGTTTCTGATGGCTGAGTAATATTCCATTGTATATATGTACCACATCTTCTTTTTTATTTTTTTTATTCTGTAATGTCACCATACAGTACATCATTAGTTTTTGATGTAGTGTTCCATGATTCATTGTACCACATCTTCTTTGTCCATTCATCTGTTGAAGGGCGCCTCAGCTCCTTCCACAGTTTGGCTATTGTGGACATTGCTGCTATGAATATTGGGGTGTATATGCCCCTTCTTTTCACTACATCTGTATCTTTGGGGTAAATACCTAATAGTGCAATTGCCAGGTCATAGGGTAGCTCTATTTTTAACTTTTTGAGGAACCTCTGTAGTTTTTTCCAGAGTGGCTGTACCAGCTTGCATTCCCACCAACAGTGCAAGAGGGTTCCCCTTTCTCCATATCCTCACCAATCCTTGTTGGTTCCTGTCTTGTTAATTTTGGCTGTTCTAACTAGTGTAAGGTGGTATCTCACTGTGGTTTTGATTTGTATTCCCCTGATGGCTAGTGATGTTGAACATTTTTTCTTGTGTCTGATAGCCATTTGTATGTCTTCTTTGGAGTAGTGTCTGTTCATGTCTTCTGCTCATTTCTTGACTGGATTATTTGTTTTTTGAGTGTTGAGTTTGATAAGTTCTTTATAGATCTTGGATACTAGCCCTTTATCCATAATGTCATTTGCAAATATCTTCTCCCATTCCGTGGGTTGCCTCTTAGTTTTATTGACTGTTTCCTTTGCTGTGCAAAAGCTTTTTATCTTGATGAAGTCCCAAAAGTTCATTTTGGTTTTTGTTTTTCTTGCCTTTACAGACATGTCTTGAAAGAGGTTGATGTGGCAAATGTTGAAGAAGTTACTGCCTATGTTCTCCTCTAGGATTTTGATGGATTCCTATTTCACATTGAGGTCTTTCATTCATTTAGAGTTTATCTTTGTGTATGGTGTAAGAGAATGGTCCAGCTTCATTCTTCTGCATGTAGCTGTCCAATTTTCCCAGCACCATTTATTGAAGAGACTGTCTTTTTTCCATTGCACATTTTTTTCCTGCTTTATCAAGGATTAGTTGACCGTAGAGTTGAGGGTCCATTTCTGGGTTCTCTATTCTGTTACATCGATCTATGTGTCTCTTTTTTGTGCCAATACCATGCTGCCTTGATGATCATAGCTTTGTAATATAGCTTGAAGTCAGGCATTTTGATGCCCCCAGCTTTTGTTTTCTTTTTCAACAATTCCCTGGCTATTTGGGGTCTTTTCTGGTTCCATACAAATTTTAGGATTGTTTGTTCCAGTTCTGTGAAAAATATCGATGGTATTTTGATAGGGATTGCATTGAAAGTGTAGATTGCTCGCGGCAGCATAGACATTTTCACAATATTTATTCTTCCAATCCATGAACATGGAATGTTTTTCCATCTTTTTGTGTCTTCTTCAATTTCTTTCATGAGTGTTCTGTAGTTTCTAGAGTGTAGATCCTTTACCTCTTTTATTAGATTTATTCTTAGGTATCTTATGGATTTTGGTGCAATTGTAAATGGAATTGATTCCTTAATTTCTCTTTCTTCAGTCACATTGTTAGTGTATAGAAATCCAACTGATTTCTGTGCATTGATTTTATATCCTGCCACATTGCTGAATTTCTGTATAAGTTCTAATAATTTGGGGGTGTAGTCTTTTGGGTTTTCCACATAAAGTGTCATGTCATCTGTGAAAAGAGAGAGAGTTTGACTTCTTCTTTGCCAATTTGAATGCCTTTTATTTCTTTTTGTTGTCTGACTGCTGAAGCTAGGACTTCTAGTACTATGTTGAACAAAAGTGGTGAGAGTGGGCATCCCTGTTGGTTCCTGACCTTAAAGAAAAAGTTCTCAGTTTTTCTGCATTCAGAATGATATTCACTGTGGGCTTTTCATAGGTGGATTTGATGATATTGAGGTATGTTCACTCTATCCCTATATTTTGAAGAGTTTTAATCAAGAAAGAACGCTGTGTTTTGTCAAATGCTTTTTCTGCATCAATTGAGAGAATCATATGGTTTTTGTCTCTTCTTTTGTTAATATGATCTATCTCATTGATTGATTTGTGAATGTTGAACCACCCTTGCATCCCAGGAATAAATCTCACCTGGTCATGGTGCACAATCCTTTTAATTTACTGTTGGATTTTATTGGCTAGGATCTTGTTGAGTATTTTGGCATCCATGTTCATCAGGAATATTGGCCTATAATTCTCCTTTTTGATGGTGTCTTTGTCTGGTTTTGGGATCAGGGTAATGCTGGCCTCATAGAACGAGTTTGGAAGTTTTCCTTCCATTTCTATTTTTTGGAACAGCTTCAGTAGAACAGATCATTATTTTTCAATTAAGATGCTTTCCCCCCATACTTCTGAGTCTAAGTGGATATTGGCAGAATGGACCTTTGGGGATGACTGCATGGGATGTGTTCAGATATATCCAGATGTTTTGGGTTTGCTCATATTTGTAATATCTCAGACCAGACATCTGAGCAGAAACCAATCACTCCCAGGCATCAATGGGTCTGTCAGTCCTTGCTTCATGAAAATAAATATAGTGGATCATTCAAAACAATTGAGAGTGAACACAGGCTGGGAGAGGTTTTGCTGGGAGTGTGGTTGTGAAACTGAGATTTGGTTTCCTCACCTGTAGAATGAAGACAGTAATGACAGGAAGCTGGCAGAAGTGTGGCCACAAAGAGCTGGCCCAGACTAGTGTCTTAACACCAGTCACACAGGAACACCTGAGCACTGGGCAGGCTTGAGGGAGCAAACATAAGTAAGGTGGTTAAATCTGAATGTCTATTCTGGTGATGCTTCAGTGTTGCATATATGTTTGGGGTAGGAAGAAAAAAAGAGCAGAGAAGATGGTGGAGGTGTTGTATCCACCCAGGGGCTGACTTGTTTAGGTCAGAGTTAACAGTCTTCCTGTTTCTCAGTGGACTGAAGTGTTTTCTGAATTTGGACAGGGCTGAGTAGCCAATGTGCTGCTGAAGTGAGTCCTCTGCACATGAGCTCAAGCAAAGTTTCCTGAGTGTTTACAGTGTGCTGGACACGTGAACAGGGCACACAGTGCCTCCCTTTGTGGATGCCACAGACATTCCACAGAAGACTGCATGTCAGGGCTGTGGAGGAGAACAGGGTGCCACTAAAACCCCAGTAAGCACGTGTATGGGGCACATATGGGGATGAGCAGGTTGGTGAAGGCCCCTCTGAGGAAGGTCACTTTAGGTGAGACTGGAATGGTGATCACTTTGAGCGATGAGAGAGAGAGAGAAGCATTCAGTGGCTTGTGAGAAGGCCTGAGGCTGGGAAAGCTCCATGAACTGGAGGAACTTGAACAGGCCAGTGAGGGAGTAAATGGGAAAGTGATGGAAGGTCAGAGAGGAAGCCGGGGTCTGGGAGTCATAGACAAGAGGTTTAGCAGGAGGATTCTCTGAAAGGATGAGGTGACCTGACATAAGCTGATTTGAGAGGTCATAACCTTGGAGTGAAAATGAACTTGAGGAGGTAAGGCTTGAGGTGACAGGAGACACTCATGGGGAAGCAGGGACACCCTTCTAGAATCAGGGAGGAAATAAGAGTGTATTGTAGGTAGGTACTGGCAGTGAATATGGATTTGAGAAGTCTTGAACTTTCTAGTACAATGGAAGTAGACTGGGTGAGAAAGTAGAATGTCAGGAATGTCCTACAACTTTCTAGCAGACATAAATGCCTGAACCCAGGTATCTTTTATTGAGATTGGGAACTACAGGAATGGAGGGGCTGGGGAAGAAGCCCTAGTGCTCCATGGTTTTCCTTCAGAGACCATAGAGTCCACATTTCCTGGTGCACACTGTGGCCTGGCAGGGAGGGGCTGAATGGTGTACTCAGGCCATGTGTGATAGTAAAGTACTAAGAAGCCACACAGCACTGTGCATTTGCTTCTGCAGGGACAGGTTCCTGGAGCTGGTCCTGAAAGATCCTGATGCCCAGTATTAAACTGTCCGTTGCCAGGTTGTGGGATGATGTGGTTGGTCTCCTGCTGAAGAAAAGCAAAGCAGCTATGCTGGTGGCTCCACAAAGGCTCTTGCACCTGTGATAGACCCACAGACATGGTATCATCTTAGTAGCAAACAGTCAGGCAACCTGAAGAGTAGTAGTTGTTCAATAAATTGTTGCTGAGTCTGTGTCTTGTGTGTCCTCCTGCAGAGTGGGTCAGTGTACCTGTCCCTGCCCTGTTTCATGGCTCTGATCATGCTGTTTCCTTCCTGATAACTAGGGTGCACTGTCCAGAGAGCAGAGCAGAGTCTGCTGCGAGTTCTTGTTGTAAGTTTTCACTTTCAAATGGTGGAAGGAGTCAGCATAAGGTGGATTCTTCTGTCTGGGAGTGCTGAGTGCCCCAGGTCCCTGTTTCGGGACAGG